>NC_026000.2:9597447-9700801 GCF_000442705.2 Elaeis guineensis | reverse complement strand
GCCGCGTACATGCCATGTTGTAGGCAAGACGGGCCCCGACAAGAGAAATTATTGAAATCGCGTGCTCTGGTGCGTGCAACGCACCGCTGTACGCACTGCAATCCCGTTGGCCATCCATCTCACGATGGACGGCCAACAAACCATGGCCGTACATTTGCACGGCACCATATGCTGTGGTGCACTGCAGGATCCGCGCCCGAAAGTATTAGGTGGACCGGATACAGAGACCACGAGCGAGCCGGGTCGTGAGCTAGTGGACAAAAAGTAGAGGCCAGCTGCGGCGTTTGCTTCCACACGCGGCGCAGCATGCATCACCAGCTAGCCGCGAGAAAAAGAAACATTGTGGGTGGTGGCAGTCACACCCACCAGCCAAGGCCATGCCCCGAGGACGAACGCGTCCCGTCGGTGAGATGCGGCAGGTTAGGTTAGGTTCTGGTCAGCAACAACTAGCCGCGTGGACATTTTACGCCTCGGTTCACACAGCCAGTTTTAACCCATCGCCTAAACCTTCCTCCCACCTACGAAAAGGCAAACCCCACCCCGTTTTGGAAATATAAATAGCCTGGTAGGCATAGATCGAGAACCTCATCCTATCGGCTCATCTTTCTGTTAGAAATAGCACTCCCGCACACCACCCATCGCTTACATACATAATCTGAGAGCACCTAGCAACGCAGATCTGCAGGAAAGCGAGCACGCGGATTTGAAGGAGAAGGTGGGGTTGGAGGGGCGACCTGCAGAACACTAAACCCAACGAGCGAAAGGGGATGGGTGGATCAGGAGGCGGCAAAAGAGCGGACTGGGCCTGGATGATGGTCGCCGTGGTGGCGGCCAGCCTTTTGCTGGAGGGCTCAGTGGTCACAGCGGCCACGAGGCACGTGGTGGGCGGCAGCGGCACCGGATGGACCATCCCACCCAACGCCAGCTTCTACGACAAGTGGTCGTCCTCCCAGACCTTCGTCGTGGGCGACACCCTTGGTAAGTGCAGTACTCCTCGTCTCAACTCAACTATCAAAAATAGTTACCGACTGCTGAAACTACCATCGGTGCATAAAACTTTTTTCGCTCTCTCCCACCCTCCCCGGCCGTCAAGGTGATTGACGGAAAGAGGATTTTATAAGGCAGTACTGTCATACTCTGTGTGTGTGTGTGTGATTGATGACGATGATGATGATGGATGGGCCATCAAAGTCACCCAGTATTTTACATGTTTGATTTTGATTGGCCAAACTGATGAAGTGTGTCTTTTGATGACGATGATGGTGATCATAACGGCGGGTTTGTATATATCTGCAGTTTTCAATTTCCCAACGGGGATCCACAACGTGGTCCAACTGCCAAAGTCCAGCTACGATGCCTGCTCGACCAAGGACCAGATCGGCTCCACCCTGTCCACAGGTCCGGCACCGTCACCATCACCTCCTCCGGGGACCATTATTACATCTGCGGCGTCAGCGGCCACTGCTCCGCCGGCCAGAAGCTGGCCATCACCGTTGCCTCGTCGTCTCCGCCGGCCCGCGCCCGCCCCGACGACCAGCGGTCCCACGCCCTCCGGCGCCCCAGCGCCCGCCTCAGCCGGGCCCTCTGGCAGCCCAGTGCCCGCCTCAGCCGGGTCCTCCGGCAGCCCAGCGCCTGCCTCAGCCGGGTCCTCCGGCAACCCGCAGTCGCCGATGGCACCTGGGCCGTCCGGTGGATCTAGCTCCGCTCCACCGGCGCGCCCCTTCATTTTCTCCCTGGCGGTTGCTCTTCTGTCGGTCGCTTCCAGCTACTTGATATCTCTCTAGATACATGACGAGACGGCGGATGGATTAGATGAATAGGGACGAACAGTATACCATTCTTGTTCTGCTGTCGCTGTCGCAGCACGTGGTCTCCTTCCTTCTTCATTCTTCGTATTTACTTTTTCATTTTTTCCGATTTCCCTTTGTAATTCTTGTATTTGTCGTGCGTGTGTGAGACGACCGAATAATCCATACCTGACCTAACCTCTGGGGCATGAGATAATAATATGTGTACGGTGATAATGTTTTACATAACAATAAGCATATAGCTAGCCGCTGTTCCTTTCCTGCCGTCGCAATTGTCGTGGCACGATTTGTTTAGTCTTTATTTAACTAAAGGGCATTACCGCTGATAGCGTCGCCACATGGAGCCTGTTAGATCCGAGATGGGATCTCTGCTCCGATTTCTTATTATTCACAATTCTTTTCTTTCAGAGAGAGTTTTCTTGATGGATTAATCTTTAGGCGGAGAAGAGTACGTCCAATCAGACAGCTCATGAGGCCCCCGGTGAGCCTGCAATTGTTAAATCCCGACAGACCCATGTGGATGCTTTTCTGTGCTGTGTCTGTAGCGTCCGTTCACATGGCCTATCAATGTGGCCGGTGACGAAAAACAAGGGAAAACAGACATCAGTAACGAGCCAGTCCAGTCCAGCCGTCAAATGCGTTTTGCTGGGAAAAAACGATGGCCATCATAAAATCACAGCCATCGTTATCAGCTGCTACAACGGGACTGTGAATAATACACCGCAATAATGGCGTTATCAGACAGATGCTCACAATTAATTATTGTAGGGGGATACCCACCGACCCGACCATCGGAGGGCCCGACCGGCTGGCGGCCCGACCGACCGACCGACTATCGGAGGCCCGACCGGCTGGCGGCCCGACCGACGACCGACTATCGGAGGCCCGACCGGCTGGCAGCCCGACCGACTAAAACCCAACGGCCCGACGGACGACTCTGACTGGCCGATCGTAAGTCGGGCGACAGGCCACGGACGCCATCAGCGGCTAACCGCGGCCATTCCACGGTCCATTCCCGACCGACTAAACCCAGAGGTCCGGTAGCCGACCCACATGAAGCTCGCCGACCGACGGAGGAGTCCGACGCCACTCTGCTGGCCACCGACCTTGGGTCGGCCGACTCCACCAACCACCGTACGGCCGCCAGACGTTGTCAGCTCTGACACGGACATGCGGCACAGTTACCTAGGGGCATTGTCCCGCCGAGAGCCGGGTCAACCCTGGTGATTAGACGGCTACACGGCGACATGACGTTTTCACGGCGGCTCTGACAGCCTACAGTGAGTTGACAGTTCCTCACTTGTCCGCGCCATTAATGATGGCGCCATACCGCGCTCCACTATATATACCGGGGAAGGCAACAGTGCAAGGGTCGATCCGTCCGTCTCTCCCACATACGCAGGCTCGCTCCTCTCTCTCTCTCTCTCCTCTCAGAGCTCTCTGTCTGCATTTCACTGTTGCCCAGTCACCTCTCTGACTTGACCGTCGGAGGGTCCCCGCCGGAGCCGCCTCCGGTCAGTGCGGACTTCCTTTTGCAGGTGCACGCTTCCCGGCGATCGGGCGACGAGGCGATTGGCCGCAACAGATTGGCGCGCCAGGTAGGGGACAGCATGACAAAGACAAGAGCTCAACGATCGAGAGTCACTGGGTCGGCAAGGCGCTCTTCCCGCCGGGAAGAAGCCTCCCCGCCCCACCGGCGGCGGAGCCTAGCTCTCCGCGCCCTGCAGTGACCACGGAGGCCCAGATTGCGGCCATCGTACGGCAGATGACCGTACTGACCGACGCAGTCAAAAGCCTCCAGCAACAACCGGCGGCCCGACCTATGCCTTCCAGGAGCAGCCGCCGACGGCCGCGCCGACCCCTGTCGCCTCCATGCGAGCGCTCTCAACAGCGCTCCCACGGAGAGGAGGAGGGGCGACCACGGCGCGACGACCGACGGTCTCAGCGGCCCTCTCCTTCCCCGTTGGAACGGGCGAGGAAGGAAAAGCGGCCGCGCACACCGTCGGCCTCTCTTTCAGAATCCTCCGGAGGCTCCACTCCCGGGGTCTCCCAGCATCGACGAGCGGACGACTACGAGCGACGGTTCGAGGAGATCGACCGCCGGCTCGCCCAACTGCAGATGGACGGCCAGAAGTCTTCGAACGACGTCGACTTCCAGACCGCCCAGCCTCTCTCTCGACTGGTCCTCGATGAGCCGATTCCCAGTCGGTTCAAAATGCCGAACGTGGAGCCATACGACGGCTCCACCGACCCAGTCGACCACCTCGAGAGCTATAAAGCTCTCATGACATTCAAGGGGCAACCGACGCTCTTTTTTGCATCGGCTTCCCCGCCACACTTCGCAAGGCTGCCAGGGCTTGGTACTCCGGTCTTCGATCGGGCAGTATCCATTCCTTCGCGCAGCTCGAGCACTCGTTCGTGGCCCATTTCAGCACCAGCCGAAAGCCGCCGCGAACGTCGGATAGCCTTTTCTCCCTCAAGCAGGGGGAAAACGAGACGCTCCGACACTTCGTGGCGCGATTCAATGCGGCCACGCTCGAGGTCCGGGACCTCAACGAAGACATGGCGGTTTCAGCCATGAAGCGGGGCCTGAGGTCGTCCCGATTTACTTATTCTCTGGACAAGACCCTCCCCCGAACATACGCCGAGCTACTGGAGCGCGCATACAAGTATATGCGCGCGGACGAAGGAGCGTCCGACCGACGCTTGGTCGAGCCCAGGGGTCCGAAGGAGAAGCGAAGAAAAGGTCGGGAGCCCGCCGAACCAAGCAGGCCCCCGGCCGATAGTCGGCTTTCTCCACCCCGACAGATCCAAAAATCACCCCGCCGACAGACTCCGAGGTCGGTGCGTCCCAGGTATGACTCCTACACTCCTCTCTCCGCTCCCCGTGCGCAGATCTTGATGGAGATCGAAGGGGAAGAATACCTGCGACGGCCTCCGCCTCTGAAGGCAAAGGGCCTCGACCATCGGAAGTACTGCCGGTTCCATCGGAGCCACGGCCACGACACCGAGCGTGCATCCAGTTGAAGGATGAGATCGAAAATCTCATCCGCCGGGGGTATCTCGGCAAGTTTCGAAAGGGTCCGCCGACCCGACCGACTGCCGATCGACGCCCCCAGCCGACTGAAGAGGCACCGATTAACCAGCCGACGGCTGGAGTCATCAACATGATCTCCAAGCGGCTGGGATCGGGGACGTCTACAGGGGGGAGCCGACGAAAAAGCCGCGCCGGACGACGTGATTACCTTCTCAGAAGACGACGTTCGGGGCATCCAGACTCCCCACGACGACGCTGTTGTTGTGTCGGCGACAATAGCCAATTATGATGTAAAACGAATTTTTGTTGATAATGGAAGTTCGACAAATGTTTTGTTTTACTCGACCTTTTCCCGAATGCGACTACCGACTGATCGACTTAGTGGGTCTCCACGCCCTTGATCGGCTTTGCCGGAGACACCGTCACGACAGAAGGAGAAATCACCCTGCCCGTGACGGTCGGTACCGAACCACGGCAAAGCACAGTCTCCCTCATTTTCGCGGTCGTCCAAGTTCCTTCGGCCTACAATGCCATACTCGGGCGACCCGGACTGAACGCCCTCAGGGCGATCGTTTCGACGTACCATCTCCTTGTTCGATTCCCGACCAAAAAGCGGAGTCGGGGAGATGCGCGGAGATTAACAGCTCGCCCGACGATGCTTCCAAATCTCCGCCCAAAGCGACGAGACGAAGGATCCCCTGACAATCGACAAACTGGATCAACGGGAGGAGGAAGAGCGGGGTTCGCCGGCCGAGCAGCTCGAGGCGATCCCGATAGGAGAAAATCCCGACAGAAAAGTTTGGATCGGGTCTCAATTGCCCGACACCGAACGCCACCGACTGGCGGAGCTGCTGACGGCCAATGCCGACATATTCGCATGGTCGGCAGCAGATATGTCGGGCATCCCTCCAGAAACAATTACTCACCGACTCAACATCGACCCGACGATGAAGCCGGTGAGGCAGAAGAAAAGGTCCTTCGCCCCAGAAAGGCAGAAGGCCATTGACGAAGAAGTGGACAAGCTGCTCGAAGCAGGCTTCATTCGGAAATCCACGTATCCCGATTGACTTGCCAATGTCGTCATGGTCAAGAAAGCCAGCGGGAAATGGAGGATCTGCATCGACTATACCGACCTCAACCGAGCATGCCCGAAGGATAGTTTTCCACTCCCGAAGATCGACCAGCTGGTGGATGCGACGTCCGGATTTCGGCTGCTTAGCTTCATGGACGCCTTCGCCGGGTACAATCAGATCCGGATGGCGCCTGAAGACGAGGAGCACACCGCGTTCGTGACCCCCAAGGGCCTCTATTGTTATCGGGTGATGCCCTTTGGATTGAAGAATGCCGGCGCCACCTACCAGCGACTCGTCAATAAGGTCTTCAAAGACCAGATCGGGCGTAACATGGAGGTGTACGTGGACGACATGCTGGTAAAGAGCACGCAGATCCCGGACCATGTTCAGGATCTCGAGGAGACCTTCCGCACCCTTCGACGACACCGAATGAAGCTCAACCCGACCAAATGCGCCTTCGGGGTGACCTCGGGGAAGTTCCTCGGATTCCTCGTTTCTCAGAGAGGGATCGAGGCCAACCCTGAGAAGATAAAGGCGATCCTCGACATGCGTCATCCGAACACCAAGAAGGAGGTCCAACGACTGAACGGAAGAATCGTCGCTCTTAGCCGATTCATTTCCCGATCAGCTGAAAGGTGCCTCCCGTTCTTCAAGACCCTGCGCCAGGCGAACGGTTTCTCTTGGTCGGATGAGTGCGAACAGGCCTTTGAAGACCTGAAAAGGTACTTGGCTTCCCCGCCGCTGCTCGTGAAGCCGCAGGTCGGGGAGACCTTGTATCTCTACTTGGCCACATCTTCTGAGGCGATCAGCTCGGTGCTCGTTCGGGAAAACGAGTGCCGAACCCATCAGCCCATCTACTACACCAGCAAAGTGCTCCACGGCGCCGAAGCAAGATACTCGGAGATGGAAAAGATGGTTTTCGCCCTGACCGTCTCCGCGCAACGGCTCCGACCATACTTCCAGGCCCACGCCATCGTGGTACTCACCAACCAGCCCCTGAGGGCCGTACTGCGCCGACCCGACACATCCGGACGACTCGCTAAGTGGGCAATGAAGCTTAGCGAGTTCGACATTCAGTACCGACCGAGGCCTGCCTTGAAGGCTCAGGTCTTGGCCGACTTCATCGCTGAATGCCCGACGACCGACCGAAGGTCGGGAGCTGAAGGCCCGGGACGAGATTCGGTCTCTGAGCCAGACCCGATCTCCACCTGGGTACTTCACATCGATGGAGCCTCCAACGCTCAGGGAAGCGGGGCCGGGCTCCTGCTCACGAACTCGGATGGGGTAGTCACCGAATACGCCCTCCGGTTCGACTTCAAGGCCTCCAACAATCAAGCTGAATACGAGGCACTCCTCGCGGGCTTGAGGATGGCGAAGGAACTGGGCGTCGACAGCCTCCGGGCATTCTCCGACTCTCAGCTGATCGTGGGGCAGGTCAAGGGCGACTTCGAGGCGCGAGATCCGACCATGATCAAGTATCTTCAGAAGGTAAAGGATCTCGTGGCCCGCTTCGGGCATTTCGAGATCTCCCACATCCCCAGGACGGAGAACGCCCGTGCCGACGCTCTCTCCAGATTGGCAACGTCGGCCTATGATTCTTTGGGTCGGACGTTTGTCGAAAACCTCCAACAGCCGAGCATCGATCGGGTCGAAGAAGTACAGCAGCTAACGTCTGAACCAAGTTGGATGGACCCGATCATCCAGTACCTGTCCGAGGGGACCAGTCCCGAAGATCCCGCGGAGGCCAAGCGACTCCGATGGTCGGCGTCACAATATGTGATCATGGACGGCCGACTCTACAAGAGGTCGTTCTCCCTCCCTCTGCTCAGGTGCTTGGGACCGACCGACGCTGACTACGCCCTCCGAGAGGTTCACGAAGGAATTTGTGGGAATCACTTGGGGGGCAAGTCCTTAGCCTTCAAGGTCTTACGACAGGGCTACTACTGGCCGACCATGAGGAAGGATGCGGCAGAGTTGGTCCGAAGGTGCGAGCCATGTCAGAAGTATGCCAATATTCAGCACCAACCGGCCAGCCAAATCACTCCCATTGTCGCTCCATGGCCCTTCGCTCAGTGGGGAGTCGATATTCTCGGCCCCTTCCCACCGGCGTCGGGCCAAAGGAAGTTCATCGTTGTCGCCATCGACTACTTCACGAAGTGGGTCGAGGCCGAGCCCTTGGCGCAGATCATCGAGCGGAAGATGGAGGACTTCGTCCAAAAGTCCATCATCTTCAGGTTTGGATTGCCGCACACCATCATCACCGACAACGGACGGCAATTCGACAACCAAGACTTCAAGGACTTCTGCGCCAGGTTCCACATCCGTCATCGACTAACTTCAGTCGGGCACCCACAGTCCAACGGTGAGGTTGAGGTGACGAACCGAACCTTGCTCCATGGACTCAAGACCCGACTAAACGAAGCCAAAGGTCTCTGGGTCGACGAGCTGGGCTCCGTCCTGTGGGCTTACCGAACGACCCCCCGCGTCCCAACCGGAGAGTCGCCGTTCAGTTTGGCCTACGGGACAGAAGCCATGATCCCGCTCGAGATTGGCCTGCCCTCTTCAAGGGTCGAGCGGTACCGCGAGCCGGACAACTCCGAAAGCCGGAGGGCCGACCTAGATCTTCTCCCCGAACTGCGAGATGAGGCTCAAATTCGAATGGCCTCCTACCGACAGAGGGTCGCCCGGTACTACAACGCCAAGGTCAGACCAAAGCTCTTTAAACCTGGCGACCTAGTCTTGAGGAAGGCGGAGGTGTCGAAGCCCTTGGACCAAGGGAAGTTGGCTCCCAACTGGGAAGGACCCTACAAGGTTGCTGACACCTTCGGGCCGAGGGCCTACCGACTGGAGACCCTTGAGGGGAAACCCATTCCCCGGACTTGGAACGCCGACAACTTGAAGCTGTATTACCAGTGAATTCTGTAATTCAATTGTTGGAATACAAGTTCAGTTTGAAAAATCGGAGTTCTAACCCTTCGACTACTGATCGGCGCTCAGCCCCGACGCATCGACGCGGACCTGGCACCGACGACACATCGGCCCCTTACACGGACCGATGCATCTACGATGACGGGAGTTCATACTCCTTCTACGGTCGAATTTTCGGGCAGAATCCATCGGCCGACTGGCCGATCGGGCCCCGACCGAAGAAAGGCTAAAAGCCCACGCGGCTATTGCCGCGACTTCCGACCAGGCTACGGCCGGTCGAGGGATATTCGGCTTACCACCGTCTATCACATGATGCGACCTTAGTCGCACCCACTACTCGCCGACCGACCTACGGCCGGCTGAACGACACTCGGCTTGCCACCGTCTGTCGAAGGACATGAAACCCGACGCAAGAGCATGGGGACCCGACTTACTATCATGCCCCCGACACTGCGAAGGGTGGTGACCAACTAAGTGCATCTACGAAGGTCCGGCTGCCGAACCTTTACTAGGTTCGGTCGGCTCTCTACTTGACAGATGCGCCCGAATGGCGACTACAATTATTAGAGAAGTCGGGACACAAGCTACTTCGGAACTGTGCAAGCCGGTTAAGTCCTACCGACTTACCCGAGTTGGCGACTTCTCTAAGTTGGTGACTAGGGTTCGACATTACAGCGACAAGAAACATTACAAACAAGAAGGAAAAGAGAAGACAATTTCATTCATTGATTAAAAGAAATTACAAAGTCGGGCCGAAGCCGATTACATGTATTTTCAAGAAGAAACAAAAGGAAGACAGTCGGCTGGACCGATCATTCGTCCTGGATAATCTCTTCGACCGACGGAGGATCGGGAAGAATCGGCGTCTCGACCATGAGCGGCGCTGGGTCGACGGCAGAAGGATGTCCTTCAGTCGGCAAGGGACCTCCGGTCGGCTCCTGCTCCGGGACGGCTTCCTCCGCCGGGATGACGCCTCCCGACGGGTGGTCGGCCTCCTCTTCGGTTCCCTCCTCTTCGGCGAGTAGCGGGGCGACTCGGCTGACGTCCACCTTCGGGTACAAGGCATGGACGGCATCCCGACCGTCCTCGAACCCGACCCGGTAGGAGGCGAAGCCCGACTCGAGCATCTCCTCCTTGTACCGGTCGGAGGCCCAGAAGTCCTCAACCGCACGATCGGCCGACTCCCTCGTCGACCGTACCTCGTCCTCAGTATGGGCTAGCTCCTCCCTCGCCAACTCCGCCTCGGCCCTGGCAATTTCGGCGTCGATTTGGGCGATGGACAAATCCTCTTCGGTTTCCGCGAGCTTCCCCAGGCTGGCCCGAAGTTGCTCGCGTTCCCCTTGGAGTTCGGAGGTGGCACTGTCCCGTTCGCGTCGAAGACGACGCACGACCCGACCTTTGTGCTTGGCCTCCTTCTTGGCCGACTTCAGTTCGGCCATAAGCCGGGAGACCTCGTCCGTCAACTTGGCCTCCCGGTCGACCGACTCCTGCAGTTGGTCGACCAGCATCGCTCTTTCGGCCTCGGCCGCCGCCGACCTTTCCTTGAAGGCTGCCCGAACGTCGCCGAACCTTCGGTATCCGGCCTCCAACTCGGACATGGTGAAGATCAACTGCCGACGGAAAAAAGCTTTGTCAGAATTATGTGGCAAGCGAAAATTCTTCTAAGGAAAAAGGTGACGCGAAGCTTACCTCCACCATCGACGGGTAGAACCACGACAGCATCTCGGTCACCTGCCGAGACCGCAACGACTGAACGTCGGTAGGGAGGAGGATCCCCTGGCACAACCTCCTCGCAAGGTTGTGGTCGGCCAAGGCCGACGCACCCTCAGGGTAGTATGCGCTGGGGGGCATTGATCTCTCCTCCTCCGAGGGCTCCATCGGGGCTTTCCCCCGATCAGCTGCCCCGACCGACGGGGCTGGCAGCGATGGGACGCTGGAGTTCGACCCGGCGCCCCCTGTTGCGCCAGCGGACGCCTCCGGACGATGTTCGGCTTCCCGAACGACATCCGGCTCCACCCGCGGCGGCGAAACCGCCGACACTCCTTCGGCCACTTCCTCGGTCGGCCTCTCCTCGACTCGGACGGTCGGAGCCGCGAGGGCTATGATCGGCTCCGACCCCTCGGTCGCCGATGCCTCCACGATCGGCGGGACTGGGGCTGGTCTCTTGGAAGGGCGCGAAGGGCCAGCCCCCGACGCTGGCCTCTTCCTCGCGGCGGCAAACTGACGAATTTCGGCGTCGGTCGGCCTCATCCTCGGCGGTGTCCCTGCAAAACCTACCAATGTCAAAGGCCGGACCAGGACTACCCTAAAAGCCGAACAAGAAGAAAAGCTGGGGGATCGGGCGATACCTATTCGGGGGACCAGACTCAGGCCGGCGTCATAGAGAGCTTTCTCGGTAACAAGCTCCCTCTGCTTCGGGACCGACATGTCTTTGAGTCGGTGGAAGTCCTCCCGGTCGTCCACGTCGACCCGACTGTTGTCGTTGGCCTCAGTTCGGGGTACACCCCAGCGAGAAGGAAAGCCCCAAGAGGAGGAAGAGGAAACAAAGAAGAACTGGTTCTTCCATCCATGAATGGACGATGGAAGACCGGTTATGAAGGCCAGACCCTTCCGGGGGTTGAAGAGCCACCACCCTCGGGCTTTAGGGTGGGGTCGGAGCACAAAGAAGGCCCGGAAGAGGGAAACGCGGGGGTCGGTCGGCAGGAGCTGACACAACAGCGCGAAAGAAATGATTAGCCGGACAGAGTTCGGCGCCAGTTGCGCCGGACAGAGTCCGTAGTAATCAAGCAGATTCCGGACGAACTCCGGAATCGGAAGTCGAAGACCCGCACGAAGGTCCTCAACATACAGCGCCAGGTCGCCGGGCGGAGGGTTGTTGACCCGACCGCCGGCCCCTGGAGCAGAGAGCCGAAACTGCTCCGAGATGCGATAGTGCTCCCGAAGCTGATCGACGTTCGGCTCCGAAAGCGAGGAGGCCTCATCTTCCGGAGCCGATCGGGTGTCGTCGGTCGGGTTCCCCGACCGAGCTCCCTGAGTCGGTTTCCTGGTCATTGTGCAGGGACCGAAAGAAGAGAAAGAAGAAAAGAAAGGAAGAAGGGGAAGGAGGACCACGAACCCGATGGACCCTCCGGAAGTAGAGAAGAGCTCTGCCCGCGACGACCGAGAAATCGCCCGGACAGAGTTTCCCCAGCAAATGGCAAATGTGGGTCAGGGTCCGGGAGGTCCTATATATATAGGGCCGACCGACGGCCGAGATGCTCCCGCGCCGACCAAAGTCCTCCAGATGCGCGACGCGTGGCGCCCGCCGGTTGGCTGAGGATTCGGCGCGCTTCGCCCCGGGATGCCCGCACCGCCCTTATTAAATGCCGGAGCGGACGCCGGCCAACCACCATGACACGCGGCGCGCAGGGGTTGGCTCCGCTGTCGGCCGCCCGCGCCGGTCCGCATCCCCGATGGGACGCCTCACCCGCGATCGGCGCCGAATATCCGATCGACTGACGCCGTATCGTCCGGCGCCCGATCTTCTGACACCGACGTGATGACTGACGACGACAGGGCGTGGCGTCTGACACCTGACGCCGGCGCGACTTCTGGCATCGACTAGATGTTCGGATCACTTGGGATTCGTGAGATGTCTGACAACGGATCAGCCGGCGGTACGGTCGGATCTGCACATGCGACAAATCCACTCCCAGTCGCCCGGCCTTGCTACCCGAATGAAGGCATCGGCCAGCTCTCCACCCGACTTAGGAGTGGAGGGGGGCAACTGTTGGGGGATACCGACCGACCGACCGACCGACTATCGGAGGGCCCGACCGGCTGGCGGCCCGACCGACCGACCGACTATCGGAGGGCCCGACCGGCTGGCGGCCCGACCACCGACCGACCGACCGACTATCGGAGGGACCGACCGGCTGGCGGCCCGACCGACTAACCGACGGCCCGACGAACGACTCTGACTGGCCGATCGTAAGTCGGGCGACAGGCCAACGGACGCCATCAGCGGCTAACCGCGGCCATTCCACGGTCCATTCCCGACCGACTAAACCCAGAGGTCCGGTAGCCGACCCACTTGAAGCTCGCCGACCGACGGAGGAGTCCGACGCCACTCTGCTGGCCACCGACCTTGGGTCGGCCGACTCCACCAACCGCCGTACGGCCGCCAGACGTTGTCAGCTCTGACACGGACATGCGGCACAGTTACCTAGGGGCATTGTCCCGCCGAGAGCCGGGTCAACCCTGGTGATTAGACGGCTACACGGCGACATGACGTTTTCACGGCGGCTCTGACAGCCTACAGTGAGTTGACAGTTCCTCACTTGTCCGCGCCATTAATGATGGCGCCATACCGCGCTCCACTATATATACCGGGGAAGGCAACAGTGCAAGGGGTCGATCCGCTCGTCTCTCCCACATACGCAGGCTCGCTCCTCTCTCTCTCTCTCCCTCTCAGAGCTCTCTGTCTGCATTTCACTGTTGCCCAGTCACCTCTCTGACTTGACCGTCGGAGGGTCCCCGCCGGAGCCGCCTCCGGTCAGTGCGGACTTCCTTTTGCAGGTGCACGCTTCCCGGCGATCGGGCAACGAGGCGATTGGCCGCAACAATAGCTTTTTAAAAATCTTGCGTTATTATTGGAATTATTTCATGATCTTTTGAAATGGATATTATTTTCTCGATTATTTTTATTCTGTTGTTTGGAAGGATCCAGCTCATCCTGTACACCAAGCTTCTTAGAACCTTAGGAACCATCCACTTCTCAATTTGTTTTCCTAACATTTCAATAAAAGCCTCTTTTGAACTGGTAGCTCCATCTTTGGAGGATGAACTAGTCGAAGAAGATTTAGATAAAAAATTCATTTTAACTATTATTTAGGATAATCTCTAGACCATCGATGATTTATGCCAGCACCTCAACAACCTTCGCAATGGCTTAACTAGGTAAAATAGCTATGCAACTTGAGGTCATGCAGAGGTTATTCTAGACAATGAGTTTCAACAAAGTTTTTACCTATTTAATCTTATACGGTCTCCCCTCGGGCTCTGATACCACTTAGAATATATATATATATATATATATATATATATATATATATATATATATATATATATATATATATACAATTTGCCAAAAATTATAAATGCATTATTGTATTAAGTGCAAAGAGCAGTGTTCCTCAATGGTGAGCCCTCCTATGAGCAGAACAATTGGCAAAAGATAGAAAATTATAGCAGAGATTTTGAAGTTGGTTGTTATGATAACTCCAAATTTATATACAGAAAGAAATAATACAATAATAAAACTATATTACAAATAGTTGATGTTGCATAGACTTGACTGTGATTCAATTTGTCCAAACTTAAGATCAAGGAGAGTATCTTTGATCTATCCATTGGCATCTAAATGGGTTGAGCTTAGTTTTCCTTTTTGTCTGTTAATATAGTGCTAGAACATCAAATATTGGGGTCAATAAAGATGCTATCATTTGCACTTTATTATATATCTAGAATTAGAAAACATAATCTAAATTTTTAGAGTAATGGCCACTAAAAGTAGAGTTCATAACAAAACAATAGGACCACTATAAGAATCAATATATTTGCTTATATTCTTAATTCATGAAAATTGAGAATACATAAAAATTCTTCTTAGTGTATTTTAGGGATATATTTTATAGTATAATGCCATTGATCTTGGATTCTCATCATATACAAAATAAGTTACTTGTAGATCTCTGGGGATCTTTAGTCATTGGATTATAATCACTAAATATAGTGATCTTAGATCATTGGAATTTACATTACCCTAGAATGAGGATCACCGGTGGGCTTAAATCACCGTAGTAATACCATTTAGGTCACCAAATGCCCCCTTAGCATGGTGTTCTTGCTTAATCACGCTTCTTGCAAATATTTTGTTTGTATATTTTATTTTTTATTCAAATCATGAAATAAAAATTCACAATTTTTTTAGGATTATATAAATCCATATATTTCAATATCTTTTTTTTTTGGTAATATATATATCAATATCTTTTGAAATGTTGGAAGGAACACATAACCCTTTTTTTATTTTTTATTTTTTTAATGAGAGAGTGTAGTAAAATCGGGTGCTCAAATTATTGTAATGGTATTACAATTGAGTTTCCTGAAAATGAGGAAATAATGGAAGTGGAACCAGTTAATTGTTTAAGTTAGGAGTTCGAGGTATTGCAATATAGGGCCAAAGATTGATATGGAGCAACCATATACGTAATTCTGGTTTAAATGCTCTTAAAAATTATTAACTTCATAGTTGTAGTTGTTTAGTTACACTAAAACATTTAAAAAATTTCTTGCAATATGATCAAAAAGATATGTTGTCCAAGCTTTGTTACAACATCGTGCATAAATGCACAAATGCTAGTGAACATACTACCAACTTGTAGAAGCCTTGTATGGTTAAAGTATACATTGAACGTACAATGAATTAGCAAAGATTAACATCAAGGTTAATTTTCTAGAAAGATAAAGAATGCCGACCCTACCGATTAAGATTGTTAGCCGAAGAATAAGATCCTCGAGGATGAGGAATGCCGAGCCAGACTGGTAGAAGAGATCCACTTGTTATCGGTATCAACACAGTAAATAGTTTTAGGAAGAGAATTAACCAGTTGAATGCTTATTTGAGAGTAAATCTGTACAAAGGAACAGTTAATGCATTCTTAGTCAAAAAATCCACTTTATAGCAGACAATACAGAATCATCATTGATTCATTTATAAAAGTATTGTTCATTTTAAACTAAGGAAAAGACTATTTAGGAATTCTTTGATGCATTTGGCTAGTCAAGGGCTTCTGTTATTATTATTATTTTTTTAATGAAACTCATTTAAAGAACCTCAACAAACTGGCTCAAGTTGTGATGCTTGGAATAGACTGAGAAAGACTTATTTACAAGTCTCTAAATAGGCATTAAATTATATTTTGACTCATAAGCTCGCCAAGATGTGCTTGGATTGGAACTCCCTTGTCATCACCGTTGGTGGTTCAACTCGTTTTATCAGGATAGCGAGTGAATGGTATCACCATGAGGCCATTACCTTGTTGATGTTACTTCCAAATTATTAAAAGGAGAAGCAACAATGGTAATAGTTGATATGTAATTGAGACCCGATTAGCATGCTAATTGAATGATTAGATGGTCATCTTGATCATGCAACGATACAACAAACTGTGCTGTTCATGGCGAGCATGGGCTCTACTGGCAACAAGATTATTTGTGCTTGATTCGGCTAAGAAACAAGTTGAGCTCAAACATTCTTTTGATGCTTGATTCATGGATGGGTTCCGCTTGGAAATTTTAGACTTGCAAAAGTGAACAGGAGCTCTAGACTTGAGAATTTGGTTCGTGTGACAAATGATTCAAAATTGAACTTTTCATGTCCAGGGCAATATAAGCTCAAGCTTGATAATGTTTTTTATATGATGGCCAGAAATTAATCAACTTACTAAGCTTCAGCCGTCTACTTTGCACCCTTACAGGAAATACAAGATTTTGCAGCTAAAATTTTGAATTTGTAACTTCTCTTCTCATCACAATTACCTTCAAAAATATTGTTAATGCAGTTTGGGATCAAAATTTTAGGGGTTGTTTGGAATCCTGTGACTGTAGATGTATTGTGGCTCAAAACTACCTCCTTTGGAGGTGAATGTAAATTGTCGTGGGCCGGCCTGAGCTCTGGCCAGGCTTTGCTTAAAATCATCATATTTTCCTTAGGCCTGGGTCCTATTCAGCCAACCCCTCAAGACACCTCCCGCGTCCGAGTTTGGCTCTTGAGAAATTCTTTGTATACTGCCATACGGTCTTGTGGCTGGATTACATACTCATTACTTTTTAATATATAATTTATATTTATATTTTATATTTTTATTTAAAATTTTAAATAATATAAATATTTATTTTTTTTAAAAAAATTATGATATTTTGTATCAATATTATAACATTATGTCTTGAAATTATAATTTTTTATATAAAATATTATAATTTTTTCATAATAATTTTGATATAAATATTTTTATCATTTAAAAATTTTATAATTTTTTTAATAACTAAAATATTCTGTTCTTATGGTATCCTACGAAAAGATTATCACATTTTACGTAAAAAAATTATAATTTTAATACAAAATATTATAATTTTTTTTAAAAATATTTTAATCATTCAAAATTTAAAAAAAATAGAACTATGCGTATTAAATATGTATTGAAAAGTGGTGACTACGTGGCTCAATCAGATAAGACGGTGTACTCCACGTTCGATTTTTTACATCGCAGACGGTGTAGAAAAAATTTCTCTCGGCTCTTATCTCAGTTTTGGACTTCTTCACTATTTTTTAAATATTTTATAAAAATTCTAAACATATTAATTTTTTCAAAAAAAATATTTATATAAATAACTAAATATTATCAATAATCTATAATATATCAAGTTGGCATACCAATAATAATTATCAATTAAATCTATAAATATATAAAACATCAAAAAAAGATCATACAAAAATTCGTTTATTAAATGAATTTATTTTGCAGGCCGGGCTTGAACCAGCTCAGCGGGCGTAAACATTTGGCCGGAGCTTGTCCAAAAGGCAGCACGACAGGTGAACCATCCGGTCGGCGAATAGGTCCCGGTCCGGTCGGTCATGGGCATGAGCGATCACCTCCAACCGGTCGAGCCCTCGCACCAAAATTACGAAATTCCCCTCAGAACTCATCCCATTTTAACTTTTAAGCGACGACGCGAGGGCTTTCGGGAGAGGAAGAAGAGGAGGAGGATTCTTTTCGACGGCGGAGGGTTGACGGCGATGGCTTCAGCAGTGGCCGGATCGAGCGCTGCAGTCCCGTTCTGGAGGGCTGCGGGCATGACGTACATAACCTACTCCAACGTCTGCGCGTCCCTGGTTCGGGGCTGCCTCAAGGAGCCCTACAAGTCGGAGGCTGCAACCCGGGAGAAGGTCCACTTCGCCATCTCAAAGTGGGCCAACGGCAAGCCCGAGAAGCCTAGTGAGTCATCCCCTCCTTTCTCTTTCTTTTTCTGTGTCGTCAGTGATTGAATCTGCTTATATTGGTATTTTTCTACCAAAATTCGTGGAAATGATCCGATGCGTCTTTTTCTGTATATATTTATGTTGATTTATATCGTGTTATTTTTAGATTGTTTTGCTTTAATGTTGATTAGTTTGCTTAGATCGTGTAAATTCTAGGGTTTTGAACCTCAAGGTTAAATCCAGGGAAAGGTGAGGATTTGACGATTTTTAGAGAGTAGAAGAATTTTAGACCTCGGTGATGTTCTGTATTCCAACTCTGGGAGCCTTTCAACAAGTTCTATGTCCAGAGACTACATAGAGCAAGTTACATGTGTGGAATCTACACAATCGGAAGCATAGAGAAAATGAGTAGGTGGACTCATTATTAAATTCAGAATGCTTGGCAATCCACATTTAGCTGTATTCTCGTCCATAGCATGGTTGAGTTGAGGATGTCTATTTTTGGTTCCACACAAACTTGAAACTTTCAGAGGTTGGTTTAAATCATCATTACATACGTTTTTAAAAAGAAAATGCATTTTAAATGAAAAACTACTCCTTTACAATGACATAAACCAATTTAAAAAATGTTGTTTCTTAAAATTCGTTTGCCATACCGTGCCGAACCGGCCGGTACACCCCGTATCGTATCGGACTGACGGGGAACCGGCATGATTCGGCCGATAAATTCGATACACCGGCAGAAGAAAAAAAGAAAAAAAGTGAGAAAGAGAGAGAAAGAGGAGGAGAGGGAGGGAGGTGGGAGCCGTCGGAGGCCAGCTGCGGTCGTTGGAGGGCTTCTGAGCTCTGTATCGCCCGATAGGGCTTTCAAGAGAGTGAGAAAGAGAGAGCCGCTTGGGGGGGAGGAAGGGACCTACCGAACGGACGGTGCCTCCGTCGTGAGGCCTCCGGTGACCGACGAGCCGATGCCGACGGCTTGAGGGCGGTCGAGCGAGCAGAGCCTCTCCGCGGCTCTGCCCCCTTCTTTTTCGAAACAGATGGTCGTTTGTTTCGATTTTTTTTTTTTTTTTTTGGTTTTAAACTCATGCAGTCGGCAACTGGGTTGCCGACTTAAGAGATTTAAAAAAAAAAAAAAACAAAAATCATGAAGCCGGCAAATAGTTTGCCGGCTTCACTTAAAACTATCTTTTTTAAAAAAACTTGCAAAATAGGGGTGACGCCCTGTTTCACGCCCGCAACGCCGCGCGCGCGGACTGCACCCTCCGACGGCTAGTCGGAGGCCGTCCGGCGGCCCCGCTGGCTCCTTCCCCTCCCTCTTTTTCTTTCTTTCTCCTTCTCTCTCTATTTCTCTCTCTTTCTTCTTCCGGTTCGGCTCCGCTTGCCTTTGTCGGTTCGGTATGGTATGAAACTGTACCACCAGCTGGTCGATACGGCCGGCGGTACCGGTTCAGCATACCTTGCTTAAAATAGTTCAAATCAAACTCTGGTTATTTCTATTTACACGGTACATGACATAGTTGTTTGTCTATTTTTAAATGATCCAATAGGCAGATAAGAATTTAGCTTCAAGATTATGTGGTCGATGTAGAAGTATTAAGTGATCAAATTCATTTAGCAAATCATATCCTTTAGGTTGGTTGCTTGGTTTAAAAATACTGTGCGATTTTTGTCGAATTAAAATTTTTTTTTCACTCATGAACGTTTACCAAGGATATATAAGAAAGAAATCATCCATTGAAAGTTGATCTTGGTAAGAAGGAATGTTCATCCAAGTAGTTGCATTGAGATTGGCATTTCTAATTATGGTTGTAGGTAATTAGAAACTCCGAAAAATTTTACAATAATTGAATTTTTGATCTCCATTTCCTTCATATGCTGTCACAAATTAAAAACGTTGGCAATTTTGACGGGTCTCCAGAAAAAACATGGACTGCCAAGGAGGGCTGATATCGCGATAATTTTACACAGTGCATTTGATACTTTTATGAATCTCTCTAATTATTGATCATTCTATATCAATTGGTGGAATTGTGAAGAAAGCCCCTCATCTGATCTTACCATTTGTTTCACTGTCTAGAGGGAAAAACCTCTACATACTTAAAGATGCTGCGTCGATATTGTTCTTTTGAAACATCGAGCCCCATGTACATTTGATCTTTTGAAACACTTGACAGTCTTTAACTTTCTCATTTGGGTTGTACACAATGTCACAACGCTAGAATGACTGAGAAAACAAACTACACTTATTCTTATATAGCCAAACATCTTTTCAGAATATTACTGCTATAATGCCTGAAACTTTTCAATCTCGATCTCAACTCAAAAGGCTTTTGGTTGATAATATTTCCTAAGTTATTTTAATATGCTTGGTCTTGTTTCATAGTTTTAGACCTAGATCCAGCTCATTTAATAACTAAGTTGGACTTTGTATGGATCAATTAAAAATGAGGAACATGACTGGTTGTTTGGCTGGGACAGGGTCAGCCATGATTCTGACCTTGATTTTGGTCCATTTGCTTCAGGGTGCTGGTTGAGGATGGATTTTGGATAACAGATGTCTACCACAAGTGGACTAGGCTCTGGTGGTTAGGGGGGGGAGAGGAAGAGAGAAAGAGAAAGAGAGAAGGGGGCTATTGGAGAGTGGAGGAGCTGCTTTTCAGGTTTTTTGAACTGTTCAGGTTAGCTTGGTCAGATTGGGCTGCAAGCCTGCTACTAGCAGTCCTCATTCTGAGTGGGGTCAATTGTGTCATGTGGAAAATGAAATGACCAAATATAACACGATTAGTTACTTGGATAATTTTTGTACATGGACTTTGAGCTAAAATTCTTGAACGTTATATCCAATTGAGCCTAGTAAGGTCAGGACCTGCACTAGGTCATGTGTTGATCTGACATATATGCAGGTGGGGTTTTACTTAGTCTGGTCCAATTATTTAGATGAACTATCTTGCATCAGTACTCACTGCTTTGCTTGCATAAAAGTGTTCAGATTTGTAAGTCTAGAGAAACATGATTCGCACATTGAAAAAATGACATAGGGTAAATGTGAGAATGTTAAAAAAAAAAAAAAAGAAGAAGAATCATGATTAGCGAGTGTGATCCAGCAAACAAGATAACAGAATTCTCTGAATAGCAAATGAAAAATGGTTTCTATGTTTTCTACCTAACTTGAACTACGGGCACTTGCCTGTTCTCCATTAATCTCATCCCATCAGAGAGCTTTTGTTGAAATGCACACAGACTTGTTATCTTTTTTCTTTTTGTCCTTTTCTGTTGTTATTTGAAAGCAAGACACTTACTATATCCAATAACTTTGTTATCAGCACTATGAATGGGTTCAGGTCAAAAGACATTCAGACAATAAAGCCCCCAACTAACTCTCAGTTTTGCTTAATTTTGGTCAGCTTTCATCTTCATTATCTAGGGGAAAGGTGAGTTTAATTTTCCATTTGAAGGCCCTCACTACTACATAGAAAGCCTTCAGCAAAATTATTCACAAGGTTTGTTGATTGGAATATCATGGTACTTTTTCATCCACCAAATCCATCAACCACCAGATTTCATTTTCTCCATCACAAAAATTTTGCTTTCTTTGTTCCAGCTGTTGTTAGCCTTTAATAAACCCACCTCGAAATAAAATATTTGATTCCTCTCTATTATTGTATTTCAATACTCAGTTTTCACCATTGTTATAGAAATCTTACCTAGAGGTTTAACAAGCTTGCACTTTGAGGTGAGACTAGAAAAGAAAGCCTCTAGCTTTCAACTCAGGTTCACTTTTTTCACTTCTGCGAAACTTACTGCTTCAACTTATTTGCAAGACAAAGAAGCAGCCTTTTTTGCTATCATATCCCTTAAAAAAATTCAGCTTTTAACTTCACCAATTTTTAAATAATGACTATTCTCTTTTATGTCAACTCATTTAATGCATTTTCTGTCTCTACTCTTAGTTTCTCACCAAGTTTTAACACCCTAGCTCTGCTGGATACCTGTGGCATTTTGGCTCATTGATCCTAGATGGAGGCTATCAATCGCGTGGAGAAGCTTATGAGTTGTATAACTAACTACAAAAAACCTATCTTAAGTCATCTAAATTAAATTTTTGATGCTTATGCTTCCAACTACATCAAGGCTTATGCCACATGTTTTGAGGCTAGGGGTGAAAGTGGACTGGTTGTCATCTGTTTGGATCCGTTTTCGTATCTAAATCTATCTGGTTATAGATAGAAATTTTAGCATCCGACTAGTATTCGTATCTGTACTCATATCCATCATAGAAAAATGGTTATGGATAGACAACCACTCAATTTGTATCTGGATATTTGATTCTACTTGTAACCGTGTTTAATTTTATATAGCACTCATGAACTTTTAAGAGAAATATATAATTGTATTAATATGCTATTGACTTGATTTACCATCCATTAAGTAATATATTTGATTCTGTAGTCATAAAGTTCATTTATCTGATTTATATCTGCATTTATAGCTATATTTTTAATATCTGATTTGCATTCATATCCATTTAAAACAAATATGGATATGAATTTTTGCATCCGACTAATATCCGTATCTATATTTATCAAATAAAACAAATATGGATATGGATAAACTGATATTCGATTCGTATCTGATCTGATTTCAATCCTATTTTAGGTTGAACTGCATCTCCTCTGTTTTTCAGCCCTTTTATGTGATTCATATAGAATATGCTAGAAAAGTCGAGTAATTTACCTTCAAACCTGCAATCTCTAACCTTCAGTTTAATTTGTCATTTCCTAATTACTGACCTCCTCTAGCCTATCTTGCTTCTCTACATGATTCTAGACCTGTTCAAATATATACGAGCAATTTGTACAAAGTACCCCCCTATTCTCATAATTTCTTTGACAATCCAGTTGACATAACTTTTGCATTAATATCATAATGGATTCATCCTGTTTACCTCCAATGCATACTCTAGATAGGCCCACCTCATCTCAAAGGGCATGGTAATGGAAAGGCATGAAGTACATTCTCTCATTTTGGTTCTGTGTAGTGGTGGAAATTGCATCAGCCCAAATCCTGCATAGCTAAGTCATTATTATGATCACAACACTGAATGGATAGAAAACTAATGGTGGGGGAAATTCATGGGATATCTGTCAATGGGACTACTATATCCATCAAACTACTATCAGACCTGAACATCATGCATATTGCACAAGTCCCAGATAATTCGGTGTTTACTACATGCCATCTGAATTGCCAGGGAGTTTGCTTAACAAGAATTTATTTGTGCTTGCAACTCATTGCAGAAATCTCAGCACATTTTAAAATGTATTTTATAATTCTAATAGTATTTGTATTTGACTAGTAGTGTTGACAATTTGGACATTACAAATCTAAACCTACTAATTATGTGATATTTAGGTGTTCAAGAGACTGATATATCTCAAATAGTGTACGGGCAGTTTAAATATTACTGCTGTCTAAATGTTATTATACAATGCATGTTATTACTTTTTCCTTTTTTTCCTTAGTTACATAAGAAATTTGTTTAGTTACTGCCATATGATTTGTTTGTACAAGTTCCATATGGATTGACATCAACAGCTTGCACTGAAGTATTGCATGCTTTCAATTCTTTGTTTCGGTAAATCTCTCTCTTTGCTAATATGTCTGTCTGCTTGGTAGCCATCCGGTCGGATTCACCTGAAGAATGAGAGCTGCCCAACTGGGGCTCTGATGGCTTGGTTCTGCCTGTGGAGCTCTCTGTCTTGATTGTTTATGCACTTTTACGAAGCTTGGATATTGTAATCCGGAGTGGCCGTTAGCTGATGAGATGTTTCCAGCATGCAGGCAATAAAATTTTGATGTTGGTAGATATCGAACCAATATTTTTCTTGATGGTTTTTTGGGTTTGGTATGAATTTAGTTATCATTTTAAAATTCAAGTGACCCTTCTGTTTATATATTTACTTTCGTTCTGCCAACAAATGCATGAGCTATATGCACACCCTATAATTCGAATGTTGTAGTTGGCTAAACAGGTGAGCAAATTTTTTTCTCCGACACGGCCGTGCATATCTGATAGTTGGTGCTTCTTAATTTGTGGTGTATGCTCTTTGCTTGGGATCTTACGTTGATATAAATTTTGTGTACAGATAAAACGGAAATGTTCCTAGATTCAGGATTGTTACGGGATTATTGGTTCTGCCTACAGCTAAGTAGCATAACCACATCCCCCAGGAATGCATGCTGTCAAATTTTTGAGTTACTTTATGTATCTTTATGTGTACGCATGGCGGTTGGGACGGAGTGCCCATTTCGAGACATACATGCTGAGGGTTGACAACACTCAAGACAACAAATAGTGATCCATGGTTCCCTTTGAAAGGGAAGATGATGGATGCTAATGGGGACGGATGCTTACCCATGGTTTCCTCTGGAGGGAGATACCAGACACTTTGGAGGACCTGGATGCAAAATGTGGAAGTTTGAAGTTCATAAGATCTACCGGAGGGAAAGCAAGAGCTTTAAACTTATATGAATGCAGGTGCAAAAACAATATGAAATCTGGGCTCCACTGAAAAAAATGTCCCGTGGTGCAAGAAGGGAATGACCGAGTAAGGTCCATAAAATCGTAGCTCCGCTTTTAACCTCTCAGCTGCCCTAGCACTGGAGTTTACGGACAGAAAGTCGACAATAAAAAACGTTAGCAGACTTGAATCCTCTTTCGCTATGTGGGGTGCCAGTAGAAAAGAAAATATTTTGATTTGAGAGTTGGGCTCTGTACCCTTGCTTCAAGACATAGACTTCTGGCATTTTGAAAGTGGTGTAGGTGGCTAGATGGCAGTCCAGTATCGTGGTGTTTCAATGTTCATTAATTGTCTCTCGAGTCCCAACCGATCATAATCCAAAGGTAACGGAAATGTAAAAATCCAGTTTTTGCACTAAATCCTGATGCACCAATATGACTGGGTTGGGAAACAGGATTTGTCCATTCCCGGCAACCCAAAACAATCGAGTTGCTGTCTGAGAAGGATCGAAGTTTGCATTGATATTTCAGGATAGCCAACATTATATTTGAAGGCAAATCATTAACCGTGGTTAAATAACTTTTTAGACAATCAATAATCAACGGTAATTCTCCTCCAATTCTACGATTTTGCTTTAGAATAGCTGCTTCTCTTCTGCCTTGTGAGGTGAAATATCCATAAAAAAGCTAACAATATGGTTGGATCGCGGCATGTATAACTGTTGCAGCAAGACTTTGAGAGGATGTTAATGTGGATGTGGTGGAGCTGGACACCATCCGAGACTCAAGACGTCGAAGAAAACCTGTAATGGAAGTCTATGCTCATTAAGAATATTTTGACAGAAGATTCTCAGATGCTTAAGTTAGCTGGAGCTCTGGAAATATAGAAATAAAAAAAAGAGAGGTACGGGAGAGTAGAGTGCTATTTTTTTGATTTAGCTTGCTTATCTTGAGGTTTCTTTCATACTTTTTTTGTATAAAGATAGAGCTCGGAGGCTGTTAGCCCTCTAGACCGTTAAGTCAAGTTCTGACCATTTAATGGAAGACAAATTTCATCGATCAATCTTTAGATCAAGATTGTTAATCGTGATGTTTGTTACGGACTTCACCCGCATAAGTAGTCGAGTCGATGGTTCTGCATCCAATTTTGGTATGATTTCACTAAGTCGCTTTGGACACATCACAAAGAAATTGATCAACAGGTTACCTTCACAACAATAACTAATCATATAGGAACTACTATTTTGAAGTATGTAACTAATTTTTTTAAATTTTTTTATATATTTTATTTTTTTAATTCACATAGATATATTTTTATGAAATTGGTTTATTTTTTTATTATTTTTTTTAAAAGAGCATCTGTAACAAAAAAAAAAAAAAAAAAAAAAAAAAGGCATCCAGGTTTTTGTTTTTGGTGAACCATCCTGGTTTTTGTTAGAAAGATACTCACAAAAAATGGTAGCTAATCCGGACGATCAATGAGATACTTGGTAATTACCTCCCATCCCGAGCCCATCTTCCATGGCCTATCCATCGGGCGTCCGGCCTCCATTCACCACTCGGTGTGCCCGCGGGAAGACATCTCCCTCCGGCCAGCCGGTTTTCCTCCTTCGAATTAAAAAAAATCTTAAAGGTGAAGGAGAGGAGAGGGGATTCTAGTTCTTTGTAAGAAAAAAATGTAGTTAATCTTGGAAACTTTAATCCTTCCGTCCTGGAAATAATTTGATTTGATATTCTTCCTCCATTTGATCCATTTCTTGCTCGCTTTCCGGATGTCGCGATCGTCGTTCAACAAGCCGGAGTCGCCGGTGGCGGCGTCAGCGGAGGGGAGACGACGATGACGAGGATGTCGCTCGTGGAGTCGTTCCGGGCGTGCAGGATCACAGGGGCGAGGCTCGACAAGGAGTATCTCCGCCGGAGGATCACTATCCCCGACCGCCTCAGGGTCGCCATGGCCTAGGCCATCTGGTCCGGGGATCCTGCCGCCACCGCGGGCGGCGGCGTCGGTGGAGGAGGTGGGGGCGCACGGCCCGTGCCTCGGGGACGACGACGAGCCGGAGGAACCCATTATCGTGTTCCTTAACTCCCGCAGCGGCGGCCGCCACGGCCCCGTCCACAAGCGCCACCTCCAGGAGTTGATGGGCGAGGAGCAGGTCCCCGAAACGTATTCTCCTGCTCCTTCTCCTTCTCTCATTCATTCTTTGTTACAATGGATTTAGTATAGAAAGAATGCTGTTGCTCCGTTCTCAAGAAATGCAGTAGCTTCTCTTCGCTTTCCAAAAGCTCGAGATACCTTGTTGGATTTAATGTACTTCTCGTTTCTTTGAGTTAATTATTTCTAGGACGTAAAGCTGTAGAAATTATGCATGAAGTTATTAAATGCATGACTTAGCGGGGGAAGAGATTTCTCTTTTGTGGATTACAAGATATGGTCAGTTGAGGATCTAAACAAAGTAGTGATAGGAGAATGTTCAAATGGTTGACAAGAGAGAATCGTAGAGGAGCAATGTTAGATGATCTCATGGGGGAAGAATTAAAGAAAAATGATTTGTTTATTATTATAGATGGCAGAAGAATGAGATGTGGGCATTCAGTTATTCAAAGCTGAAGCGGTGAAAGGATGGAAATAATCTTGTCCATGATGAGAAACAACTTTTTGTAGACCATGTCTGCAGGCACAAGTGGGAGAAATTATCTTTTTGGATCTATTATTCTGAAAATGGAGAAACAAATGATACGTCTTTTTAAGAATTAGAATGGCCAAGTGAAGCATAGATATGTTTTGGAGTGTAGTTCAGTTGCATAAATTTAAAATTCATATGGCATACAAATTGCAAAGATGTAGGTGATGCTGTGGATGTCTTGTAATATCTTGAAATAAAGATTTAATATGAGTGTCTAGATCAACTTTAAAAGTGCATTCCTAAAGGATATATGGGATGGAGAATTGATTGACATGAAATTGTCACGTCCAACAGGGACAAAAGGGGGCTGTAGTAAGCGGTTGGTTTGGATTTGTATTTTCAAGGGTTAGAGGAGGGAAGGCCAGAAAACCCAGATGAAATGTCAGAGAAAGGCTGGAAAATGCTGAAATTGTTTTTTGGATAGGCATAAATTCAAAAGGCAATTTATAAATCTGACATTTAGTAAGTATATGAAAAATAGGTTTTTATATACGCTAGTTGTCATGCAATTCCTGGTATGATGTTCATAATTAGTTATAATAGGACTTTTCAAGTCTCTTATGTTCATTGATCATACACATGTTAATGTTAGCATTTAGTTGATCATAAATTGTACTTATCTTTGGCCTGCTTATTTGTGTAATGTTGAAAATTTATTTCCCTGCTCATTGGTTGGCTGGGCTGCAATGTCAACTAGATTATATACAAGAGGTTATTATTTTTTTAAGAATTTATATGCTAGGAGTTTTGCTCACAGCTGTTTCTTCATTATATGTAATGCAGGTTTTTGATCTTTCAATGGTGAAGCCTTCTGAATTTGTGTACTATGGCTTGGCTTGCTTGGAGAAGTTGGCTGCTCTTGGAGACCATTCCGCAAAGGAAACTTGGAGAAGTTGAGAATAATGGTATGTTTGATCAGGTTAATTATAGTTAACTATATGTGAGCTTTCTCTCTTAGGAGTTAGCTTGTGCATCACATTTTAATAGTAGTGAATTCTTTATCTGGCTGCTAGAGGTTAGCTATGGTATTATTTTTTGTACATTTATTTAAGTTACCATATGCAATAAACGTTTTCTGTTTTCCTAATCATATATTCACTTTTCCTAATCATGTAAACATGTGAAAGAGTTTGCACAAATGCTGATTTTTGTTGGAAGTATGTTGTGATCTGCCATTGGTGATAGTTTGCTTTTAAGTGAAGAACCAGGCAAGGAAACAATGTCGTTTGTGGTACTCCACTAAACCATTAAGCCTCAAGGTGTTTCTAAATTCTAATATGTATGTCCATTTATAGCTGATTGGGTTTGTACTAATTTGAAGGAAGTGGTCCTGGTACTCAGGATTTCTCGAGACATAAAAGTTTAACAATTTTTTATTTTAAATTTTATTTGGTGGATTTGGCAAGCTTTTATACAATGTCCACTGGACTATCCTATTACTTTCTGCACAAGCTTCCTAGTGCCTATCATGGTGGCTTATCCAGGGGCCAATACTAGGGCTGCAAATGATCCAAACTGCTCATGAGCAGCTTGAGATTGGCTTGGTTACAGCTTGGTCTTGGCTCAGTTAGAAAACAAGCTGAGCGCAAGCAGAATTTCAGGGCTTGGCCCAAAAGCAAGTTGAACCTGAACATAAAGGGTTGCAGAATATATCAGAGGCTTGGCTTGGCTTGGGTGGAAGCTCGGTCGAAGCCTTTTCAGAACTGAGCCTGCACACCTTCCTTCACACTCAGCTCAAGCTCAAGCAGAGCCCAAACAACTCTTCCATAAAATGAGCCTAGCCCAAAGTAGCCTATTACTTGGGTCGGCTTATTTTGTTTGCAGCCCTGGCCAATGCCAATTGTACAAAAATTTCTACCTTGTCCATACCTATACTTTGAGCTATTTCATCAGCGTGTAGTTGCTTGAGAAAACTAAAGAGATGATAGTTGCAAGAGTCAATGTTGCTGCATTATAACTTAGCGTGTATCCAAAATTTGTGTTAATTTTTTTACTTGGGTCGATTATTCTCAACTTTCTAGCAATTTTTTGTCATCTGTGGTAAAGTTGCTTGTAGAATTAATACAACAAACTGTCTGACATTTGGTTTTGGATAGTGCATTAATATTATTCTGGTCTGTTGGAAAACTTTGTCATGTTATTAGTTAATATGTCATGTTACAGTACAAATTGTCCTACAATAAACCATGAAGTGTTTCCTTAAATTTAATTCACCTTCTTTTCTTAATTTTTTTCATTTAATTCTGTTTTCCTGTTTATTTTATTAGATCAACAAATTTAAATTTATAGGATTTTAAAATGGAACTGCCTAGGTTCCTTCTTCTTCCTAAGCAAATATGGTCCCATTGCTGCACACATGCCGTGACCTTTTAGGTCTTTTGCTAGCTAGCTTTGTTTGAACTCAGGCATTTTCTCTGTATTCAATATTTGAACTTTTAAGTAATTGACTGTTTTAGTCTTCAAATATCATTTGTGTTCTCTTGATTATTTGATTCTGAAAATGCAAATTCTGATACTTGTTTTGCAGGAATGAGAACAAATGTGAATATGTCGTTCCGTAGTTGGCTTTCCTGCTTTTAAACTGCATGTTGTTAACTTGACAAAGTGCACAAACTTTTCAGGAGCCTCTTGCAGGGGTATACTATTTAGTGGGATATGTTGATCTCAAACTGGTAGTTTTGGATATGTTGATCTCAAATTCTGTTGTAACATATTTGTTAAATGGGGAAAATTAACTTTTGTTTAATATGTTGCATTGTCCTATGTATTCTGTGATTATGAAATCATATTATTTTACTGGGAGTTTTGTAATGACGTTCCACCATAACTTTGTGATTATAAGATATATAATATTTGAATCAATCTGATTACGTGTTTCAGGCTGCAGCATTAGATTGGAAATCAGAGGTGGGCAACGGAGAGATGCTTATATCCAAATGGATGGGGAGTCATGGAAACAACCAATGAGTATGAATTATTCAAGTTTTGTGGAAATAAAATGGGTAACATTTCAGTCACTCATAATAAGTGGCGAGTGATTCTAATGGTTTATTGGATAAGGGACATATCTTGAGGATGCAGTGACATAGAAAAAATGCAGGCATGGTTTGCTGTTACCTGATGGTCATTTTTTTTATGGCCTCATTACTGAATTACTGTCTAGGAAAGCTATTTGTGAAGCATGCTTACTGTTTTAAATTGGCTTAGGTTCAGAGTTTCTAGTTTCACATAGGGGGACTGTGATATCCAAATCTAGCATTTGGCATCATTGTTTGTTTGCCCTTCCACTAAAATAATTAAGTGGGATTCTCTTTTCCTTTTACATTTTACTCCTTTTGCTGAATCTTTAAGGAGACAATAACCATTTGACTAAAAGCCGATGTTCCACTCCTTGCATTTACTTGGTTTGATGATCCACTATCTTGCATTTACTTTGTTTATACTTTATAATATACCTGGAGAACACTGAAGTTTAGATCCTCAATTAGCTTAATTATCATATGTATTTGCCATTTCTTTAAATCAAGTTCGCAAAGACCTTTTTATTTTTCTTTTTGTAGGCACCTTTGCTCAGTGGGTGGCATCTTTAAAGCAGGGAAAGTGCATTTGGAGGAACATGCCCACATCCTGTTGCCCCTTGAGTTTGGACAACGAGGACTTGTCAATTTGCGGTGACTGGACGAGTAGATGCCTATCTGTCTGTCTGCAACTTTCTCCCCACCCATTCATATAGTTGATTTGGACCACGTTAAACCAAAGGGATTGAATATAATGGAGAATTGGCTTTTAAATTTCATTCTAAAGGTGAAATCTATTAAGACTTCCATGGTTATGGGACGCAGAGGATGTATGACATCTATTGAAGGGGATGTACTTTATAATCCTTGCAATGTAGCAGAAGCAGAATGAAGAGTTGGTCCTTGCGTTAGTTGAAGATTTAGCTGAGTACCATGAAACAGTGTGCCTGAAGGTTCAGAGTGTTTCTGGGTTGATTGGTAAATGTTTTGAGTCTTTTGACCTTTTGTTTGATTTTGCTAACCATTTATCTGCTTTGCCAATCAGATGAGCATAATTATGTAATTTCCTTAAAAAAAATTATAGCTTATGTAATCTTACCATGTTTGGATCAAAAAAACAATTGTACAATGTTACTGGAAGGATGTGGCCTCCTGGTTTTTGTTACCCCTATGCGTCAGTTGGAAAAGTATGGAAGATTTTCTATAGTTATCATCAATGCATTCTTATACATACGAAAGTTTCTATTGTAACCAATCACTAGTCTGTCTGTCTGTTGCCATGTAATTGTCATCCTGGGGACCCAAGCGTGGGGCTCCTTGTGAGTGGCTGTCAATACTCTCTTGCATCAGACATCTTCGGTGATTGCCAAATGCAGGTTTATATTGACCTACATTATATGGTGTTTGCTTGTTTGTGATTCGTTTTTAGGTGGCCGGTACAGGTCGCCCTGTATGTTATTATTCTTTATCTGGCATGTAAGAGCAAGATAGCACTGACAAGTTCCAGAAAGCCATCTCATCATTGAATAAACTCATCTAAGCTTTACAGTCTATCAGCTATTTTTCTAGACGTTCATTAGTGTGCTTATTTAAGTATTGTCATGTGATTGTCACTACTGGTGGCTTGAAGTTTATTTGGAGGAAGTGGATGGCTATTGGAAGCTCTCCTCTATTTATATGCTTTACTTTCTTTTGAAGGTAGCTGGTGATTTTGACCTGCTTGGAATTTACGATTTGTTTCCTTGGTTTACTTGGCTTTCTGTTGTCAGGACAGAGACAGGTTGGGCAAGAAACTGACCTATTCTTCCACTTTCTTTGGATGGGGCAGCTCAGCACCTATACAGCCTTGCCAATAGGAGCAACCCTGTTTAGATGGAGCAGGAAAGTATACGTGGTGGGGTGCACCATAATATAAAGACAGATCATATGTCATCATCGCATAGTCCTCCCTAAAGTAGTAGGTGTGTGATTTTTGAAACATTGAACAACTTTCATCCTAATATTATAATTAAAAGTTGTGTATATTTTTTCCATTACCAAATTATCATGACATTCTCATCGACATAGTTTTGTTTGGGATAATACTGATTAGGTGATTCTGATGTTGACCTCATGTAACAATCTGCAACTCAAACTATGTCTGGCTACTGATTTTTCTTTGAACTTGTAGCCACAATATCTGAACCAATTTAATATTTATATATCTCGGCTTTTGTGGACATCAGGTCCTGATATAAATCTGTAGATGAAAGAGGGGTGAACTGCAATGAATTGACCTATGATCTAAGGAAGTCCTTTCTTTTTTTTTTTGGTTTTTCTAATGAAAAATCCAACGAAGTCTTTAGGAACTTTTCTTTTCTTGTTATGTACATAGCCTTTAAGAACTTTTCTTGTCTAAGGCTGTGTAAGAGGTCGAGGTTTCGAAATTCCAATATCAAGAAAACCTGCTAAAGTGCCTTTTCAGACCTTAAACCAGGGGATGAAACCAATCATTATCTTTTACCATCCGATATTACTACTGAATATGAACCTGACATATGTTTTTGACATTGAGAAATTTGCAATTTAGTCTCTCAACGTCAAATCAAATGTCTAAATCTGTTTCTCCAGCATTTTCTAAGGCTTCATCTGGTTGCTATTAGAGACTGGAAAATGAAGTAAATCAATAGGATAGGAGAAAATTAAAAAAAAAAAAAAAACATAAAAATTAAGAAGCCGATCTTGTTTATTTGAATTGAATAGTCTATTGTGATCAAAATAATTGAATAAATAGTCGTTCAGACATGAGCAAATTATTTTTATTTACCTGTTTGTTTTATGTTCTCTCAAATTTATTTAGCCAAAGCAACGAAACATGTCTAGGTTTTAAATCTTCCAGATTTATTTATGAACTTCCATAGATGTCTCCAAAACTAGAATTCCTAAATTAAAAGTCCATGTACACATGATGGCTTTGTGGCGACTCTGTCATGTTCAAAGAAAAAAAAAAAAATCTGCACGATAGCTAAAAATTGTATTTGTTCCTTTTCCTACATCCATTCTCCAGACAACCTAACGTTAGTGTGTGACGTGACAGACTAGTGGTCGTCTAAACAACGAGACCCATGGTCATGTTTGTTTTCTCAAAGTACTCGTCCCACTTAATTGCCATCTGCGAGGTTGGTGGTGGCCACGGTGTCATCTATGATGGAGGCAACCAAAACCCGGAACGGTGCTGCCCACTTCCATGCCGTAAGCCAAGGCTATAATTCCTACGAGTGGTACCAGTACCACCACAAAACCATACCCAATTCCTAGATTCAACTTTGAACCTGAATGCTAGACCTAATTTGAGTAACATTACTTGGCAGTCCCTGGCTGTTTCTATCCTCAGCCAACACACAAACAGGAAATGGGCATCCACAGGTGCCAAGAAGGTCATGACAGGTCCAATTCTTTCGGTTTTTTTTTTTTTGGGTGGTGGTGGTGGTGGTGGGGTTTTGGTTAAGATTTTTCTGTTGTTTGTTGTTATGCTTTGAATCCATGATGATTCAAATGGAGCCCTCACCTGGTGGGCGCCTCCGCGCTTTGGGATTCCCCTTGTATCCACTTCCCTCGATCCCGTAAAAAGGTGGAATCTTTTCCTCCTGTTATGCAACAACCTTGGAACCTTGCCTGAGTGGAGACATCATGGGTCTTGCATGTATAGTTTTTTCTGAAATGGGGCATCCACTTTTCTCAGATATTGTTATTCTAATTGCCTGTATTTGGACATTATCACCTAATCCGGTCAAGAAAGGGAACATGTGTTGACATAATGCTTACATTATCGCATATTTTTGCACATCCAAGAGCTCCATTAAATAAAAGAGCGGAGTAAATCAATCACACACACACATTCCAAAATTTGGTAGACTAAATTTTAGATCAAATCTAATCGGTCTTTACTGGATCAGGAGACTCGTATCAATATACAAGCTATTGATACGATTTACTATTTTTAAATTACTTATAAATAAAAAATTATATGATTTAAAAATTTTTAATATATAATTCGATTAATCAGATATGGATAATTTAAAATAATATAAATAATATTTTTTAATCAATCAATACATGAATTGTGGACTTTCTAATTATATAGTTTTTTGCTGTATAAATAATTTATTTTTAGAAATAATAGATTTCATCTAACGACTCACATCATCTGGTCAAGGCTAATTGTATTTGAATCCAAACTTTAGCCCATCTCATTCTCTCTCTCTCTCTCTCTCTCTCACACACACACACACACACACACATATATATATATATATACACACCGGTTAAACCAGTTTCCATCAATACACACATTCATATTTTGTAAATGTATTCTATATCAGGACAATTGACCTATTGATGTGTCTTTATTAAGTGGGATGCAACTTAGGTAGACGAAGGGTGCAGGTGTTTTCGTTACCAGAGCTCGCAAATCCCTAGAGCTACCACTTGTTCCAAAGTAAAGGATCAGGAGCTGAGTTTTAACAAGAAAATACAAGGATTTTAAAGCTGATGGAGAATTCGAAGTCAAATATAGAGTACTTGAAACACATGGTATCCTTTACCCAAAAAAAAAGAAAAAAAATAAAGAGAAGCACACATGGTATCTTTTGATTGGGTATATTTGCTGTATTTTGTTTTGCAATCCATAAAATGCCTTCGCGAGTAAGGTCCTTCTACGGCTCTTTAATCAGCTACCAGAGCACCATCGTCAAGGAGGCTTAATTATTGTTGAATTATCACTTCTATCAGAGAAATCCAACCTAATTTGTTGTTTTATGGGACCTGTTCCATTTCATTGAACTCAACTTAAGCTGACACTAGCTGAGACCTATTAAAAAAAAAACAAAGTGCACGTTCTAAGATGCCAAAGTCTAATTAAATTAGTGTGGACGACCTCCCGGAAGACGACAAGTTCAAATTATGAAATAGTTCATGCAAACTCTGCACCTATTTTGTGGAGACCAAGATGCTTCATGTTATAGAATTAAAATAAAAAAAAAAAAAAAAAAGAAGAGAGATGCAAAGCAACCCACATGTACTTGTTCTCACAGTTGTACATGGCCCCATCCAGTTTGCAATCATCGTCCCCCTATCCAATCTCTTTCAGTCTGGCAAAAAGAGGAGGCCCCAAGGATAGGTGCAATCAGAGGTCGCTGTGTTAAATACTATCTATTAGGTTCGCCAATCTTAGCCGCCTCTGGAACTACTTTATCGGCATGGTGTCGCGTACTTTATCGGCCAGTGGCTCCCATTGCACGGGTTACGAGCGTGGCCAAATGTTTGTATACTCGGTTGCCAGTTTTGTAAATGCGTTCAAGCAAATGACCAAGCGTAGCCTCACCTTTTCCTCAGGTGCTATGGCTATTCAATAGCAATTATTGAGGGTTCCATTGCGTAAATTTCATAGAACTATGGGCCTTAGTGCATCCAATTTTTAGAGAATTATTACAAGTTGCTTTCTGATGTCCTCTCAAGTGTGCATAAACAAGCTTAGATGCCTTTACGGTTTTGCCTTTTGCAAGTGTGCTCCTCCAAGATTATAACATGAAAGAGAAGGGAATTAGTAATTTTTAAAGGCAAAAGGAAAGTTGTAATTCTTAAAGGCAAGTTGTTATATTTTACCAAAAAAGGCAAGTTGTTGCTCTTAAAGGCAAAAGGCAAGTTGTAATTTTTCTTTTTTTTTTTTTTTTTGGTGGCAAAGGCAAATTGTTGTTCTCAAAGGCAAAAGATAAGATTATAACATGTATCCAGTCTTGCCTTCGCAGTTTTGCCTTTTCATTGTATGCTCCTCCATCAGCCTTTAGAATGAAGTAATCGTTGGACCCCTTCTGATAAAATTTAACTAACTGCATGGATGTTTGTAGAATAAAGCTGTGGGCTAGGATGTAGTTTCATATTTACGGGAGCTTGAAAGGGAAATGAAAATACTTAAGGGTCTTAGAAGCCACTAATTTCAGTTGCTTGGTTGCCCACTCGACGACAGTAATGACGTGTTGCAAAATCTAGTCACTTTCTCGCAGTACTAATCATCTCTAATTTGCATAATTCAGTTGGACTCTATCATGCACTTTGTAAACAATGTAATTTTCTTATATACTCCTTGGATTTAACCTACCCTTCCCTGTACGGTTACTCTCCATGCTAGGAGCTTTACCCACCTACCCCTCCAAGGTAGGGTTGCTGAGCCAACTTTTAATATTATAATCCCGACCTGTGTGTAAATAACCCTGTCCTATATCTGTATACGTGCGGGTGCCAAATTCCCAGGATGAGAGCTTGATCTTTTTCTGAGCTACATGCGATGGATGCCAATAGATATGTTCGAGTCCGATTAGTGCTCAAGTGGTCCATGTCAAGTGCTGGTTCCTGAGTTGGTGGGCCCACCCTATGAGATGGCCATCCCGTCGACCCAAGAATTGGACCACACGGAGGTTAAGGAATGGCCTCCAAGCAAACAACCATGCTTTAATTAATTAATTACCCGGTCCTCCAAACTAATGCGCTGACGAGCTCACCCTACGTGCATGTGGACCCCAGAGGAGTCACTTAACGAATCAATTATATATTTTTTTGGTAAAAGAATCAATTATATTTATGTGGAGGGTACGGATTGCATCTTTGGCGTGAAAGAATGATCCATCTTTGGCAACACCGTTGGACAGCGTGATAGCAGTTTCCAAATGAAACGAAATCTTTTACGTACTCAAAAAAAATATCGTAGGATACCGTACGTACTTTGAAATATTTATTAAAAAATAAATAATTATATAATATTTATTTGAATTATTTAAATATTTTAAAATTTTATTTTTTTTTATTTTTTAAATATTTTAATATATATATGCACGATCATCAATTTTTTAATATACGTTTCGAAGCATGCACAATATCCAACGGTATTTTTTAAGTATCGCAGAGGATCTATTCTCTTTTAAGATTCATGTAGAGGGAAAGAAAAAAATCAAAGCGCTTTGAGATCCATACAATGCAGATTCAGATAAATGAAGAAAGGAAAAAGATTGGTGCGCTTTGAAATCCATGCAATGACAGTTAATACTGTGAGAAAAATATAACATATTTTCACACGAAAAATATAACTTGATCCTCTTCTTGTTTGCTCGATAGAAAAAAAAATCGGCCCCTCGACAGTGCGCATGATGCATTGCATCACACTAGCAATCTGTCATACAATGAATGGCCAGCAAATAACATACACGACATGTATTCACCGTCTCTATTCATGCTAATGTTATCCGTTGATCGTCTATCCTACGATGGACGGCTAGTGTAATGCACCGCATGCTACTGTGCACTGCAGAGGATCTATGCTTAAGAAAGATGTCATTTCTTCATCAAATTAATATTATTATAATAGTAAAATTATTCCGATCAAATACATCAAGGTCGTCGATAATTGGTGTTGGGTATAAAATACCCACAGCCGGAACCCACGGCGGAACCGCCATCAGCAAGCGCTGCTCCGCCCGGACTCCTACGGGAGCCGGGCTCCACCGCCACCAGCAAGTGCAGCTCCGCCCCGACTCCTACGGGAGCCGGGCTCCACCGCCATCAGCAAGTGCAGCTCCGCCCCGACTCCTACGGGAGCCGGGCTCCACCGCCATCAGCAAGCGCTGCTCCGCCCGGACTCCTACGGGAGCCGGGCTCCACCGCCATCAGCAAGTGCAGCTCCGCCCGGACTCCTACGGGAGCCGGGCTCCACCGCCGTCAGCAAGCGCTGCTCCGCCCGGAGCCGGACTCCGCCGCCAACATCAAAACAGCTCCACCCGGACTCCTACGGGAGCCGGGCTCCACCACCGACATCAGAATGGTTCCGCCCGGACTCCTACGGGAGCCGGGCTCCACCACTGACATCAGAATGGTTCCGCCCGGACTCCTACGGGAGCCGGGCTCCACCACCGACATCAGAATGGCTCCGCCCCGACTCCTACGGGAGCCGGGCTCCACCGCCATCAGCAAGCGCAGCTCCGCCCGGACTCCTACGGGAGCCGGGCTCCACTCTCAATATCAATTGCTGGTAAGCTCAGTCCGGACTCCTACGAGAGCCGGACTTCACCCTTGACTTTGTTTTCAGCACAGCTCCGCCCGGACTCCTACGGGAGCCGGGCTCCGCCGCCATCAGCAAGCGCAGCTCCGCCCGGACTCCTACGGGAGCCGGGCTCCGCTCTCAATATCAATCGCTGGTAAGCTCAATCCGGACTCCTATCAGAGCCGGACTTCACCCTTGACTTTGTTTGCAGCGCAGTCCCGCCCGGACTCCTACGGGAGCCGGGCTCCGCTCACGACGGCTCCGACCATTGCCGAGCTTCAATCGACAGATCCACGCCCCCTGACAGGCCCTCAAAACGGCCGCGACCCTGCTCCACCTCCTGTGGCGGACTCCACGTAGTATCATCATTCCCTGACAAGCCGCAGCAGCCATAGCCGCCCTGCTCCACTTCCTGTGGCGGACTCCGCACAGCTCCATTATCCCCCTGGCAGGCCACAGTAACGGCCACGAACCTGCTCCACCTCCTGCGACGGATACCATGCGATTCTCCTGACGACGGACGCTGCTCCACCCCTCATAACGGATTCCACGTGGCAAGTCGAGGTGATACCCACGTGTCTGCTCCATTATCTTTCGCAATCAATTCCCCTGACCAAGGGCGGCCCACTACCAGGCAGTTACACACGTCGCCATCAGTCTGTTGCCTCCCCCGCCTATAAAAGGGGGGACTCAGATACGTTATTTTTTAAGCTCATTTTTCTTATCTCAAAACTCTGCTAAATTCTCCGTTCGAGCACTCCATTCTTGTTGAGGCAGAGAACTGACTTGAGCGTCGGAGGGTCTTGCCGGAGCAACCCCACCTCCGGTTTAGACTTCCCTTGCAGGTCCCGGCGGCGACCGCGGCTTCCTCAACTCCAGCTTCTCCGGCGCAGGCGGATTTTTGCACCAATAGGATTGACGCTAGAGGAAGGGGCTGAACCTTCGCGGCACCCTTGTTCTTGAAGGAGCGCTCAACGGAGCCACCTCCGGCCATCTCTCCGTCATCTACTCCTAATCCTCCCCCGCGAGATCGACACCCGATGCCTCCGCGCAGGGCGTCCACCCGGCGGTCCACGGCCTCCGCGGCCAGATCTCAGGCTCCGGCCTCCCCTCCCGTTTCTCAGCCAGCTCCTCCTCCCCCTCCGGCGACGACGGTCGACGCGGAGCAGTTTGACTTACTGGCGCAGCAGGTCAAGGGCCTCGTCGAGGCCGTACAGGTGATGCAGCAGCAGCCGCCGCAGGCGTCAGCGCATCCGGAAGGGGCATCTCCGGAATGCCAGAACCCGACGGTGGGGCGGGCCACCTGGGCTAGCCGCCCCGTCCTTCCCGAGAAGGCGAATCCAAGGGTGGAGAGCCCTCAGTCGGACCACGACTCCACCCCTGGGAGATCCCTGCCCCCGTTCTGCCAACGGACCCTCGAGACTCGAAATCGAGAGGATTTCCTGGACCGGAGGCTCCAGGAGATGAACCGGCGGATCGAAGAACTCCGCCATGCGCCTCCCGCTTACGGTGAGGATATCTGCACTGACCCTCCCTTCTCCCAAATGATTATGCAGGAACCGATCCCGCCGAATTTCAAGCTCCCCCAGTTTGAAAGCTACGACGGGACCTCGGACCCGGTGGACCACCTGGAAGCCTTCCGAACGATGATGTTGCTTCATGGTGCCCCTGACGCCATCTTGTGCCGGACTTTCCCGTCTACTTTGAAGGGAGCAGCAAGAAACTGGTACTCGGCACTGAAGCCGGGTACCATCTTCTCCTTCGACCAAATGAGCCACCAATTCGTGGCCCATTTTGTCAGCAGCCGACGTCCCCGGAAAGGTTCGGAGTCCCTCATCAACATCAAGCAGAGGGAAGGGGAGTCCATACGGGCCTACATCAACCGCTTCAACATCGCGGCGTTGGAGGTCCGGAACTTGGACCAGTCGGTTGCCATGGCCGCCTTGAAAGGTGGCCTTCAGAAGAATGATCTCTTGTACTCCCTGGAGAAGAAGTACCCCAGGGATTTTGCTGATCTGCTGGCTCGGGCTGAAGGATACGCCCGAGCGGAAGAGGCCTTCAAAATGAAGGATGAAGAGACTGCGAGGGAGCGCCAGGCGGGAGATTCTGGCAAACCCGCAGTTGAGAAGAGGCCAAGGGAAGCCCGGCCTCGCTCCCGATCCCCTCCTGGGCACAAGCGCGCCCATACTCCACCCCGGGCACGCAGGCAGAGAAGCCCGGACAACAGGTTTCGGCGGGGTTCCCCGCCAGGGAAGTTCCGCAGCTACGCCCCCCTCAACGCCTCGAAGGCCCAAGTACTGATGGAGGTCAGGGAGCTGATTCCTAGGCCGGAGAGGATGCGCACGCACCCCGGGAAGCGCAACCCCAATAAGTTCTGCCTCTACCACCGCGACCACGGCCACGACACCGAAGAGTGCATCCAGCTCCAGGACGAGATCGAGGAGCTCATCCGGCGAGGTCGGCTCGACAGATTCATCTGCCGCAGGCCTGAGGGTAGAGGAGACCGGCCAAGAGCCCTCCCGCCGCCCGAACCACAGAAGAGGGAGGAGCAGCCCGGGGACCGGCCTCCTATTGGGACCATCGACTCCATCGCCGGAGGGCCTCAAGGAGGAGCGGGAGAACTGTAAATGTATTGCTTACTGTTTCGTTTTGAATCTACTTTTCTTTTTAGCTAACGCACTCCTCCTGCTTAACGCGGATGTACTATGACTGGATATGGCCTCTCCAAAAAACAACGGCCATGTCAGGAACAAGAGGAGAACCTCGTCCTGACATGAGCAAAGTCAAAGGCCCGGTTCTTTTAGACCGGATGGAGGGAGAGGCCTTACAACGCCCTAATGTGCCTCCACAGCCCTGTTAGGGACAGGAGGAAAACCTCGCCCTAACTTGAGCAAAGTCAAAGGCCCGGTTCTTTTAGACCGGATGGGGGGAGAGGCCTTACAACGCCCTAATGTGCCCCCACAGCCCTCTACCACCGCGACCACGGCCACGACACCGAAGAGTGCATCCAGCTCCAGGACGAGATCGAGGAGCTCATCCGGCGAGGTCGGCTCGACAGATTCATCCGCCGCAGGCCTGAGGGTAGAGGAGACCGGCCAAGAGCCCTCCCGCCGCCCGAACCACAGAAGAGGGAGGAGCAGCCCGGGGACCGGCCTCCTATTGGGACCATCGACTCCATCGCCGGAGGGCCTCAAGGAGGAGCGGGAGAACTGTAAATGTATTGCTTACTGTTTCGTTTTGAATCTACTTTTCTTTTTAGCTAACGCACTCCTCCTGCTTAACGCGGATGTACTATGACTGGATATGGCCTCTCCAAAAAACAACGGCCATGTCAGGAACAGGAGGAGAACCTCGTTCTGACATGAGCAAAGTCAAAGGCCCGATTCTTTTAGACCGGATGGGGGGAGAGGCCTTACAACGCCCTAATGTGCCCCCACAGCCCTGTTAGGGACAGGAGGAAAACCTCGCCCTAACTTGAGCAAAGTCAAAGGCCCGGTTCTTTTAGACCGGATGGGGGGAGAGGCCTTACAACACCCTAATGTGCCCCCACAGCCCTGTTAGGGACAAGAGGAAAACCTCGCCCTAACTTGAGCAAAGTCGAAGGCCCGGTTCTTTTAGACCGGATGGGGGGAGAGGCCTTACAATGCCCTAATGTGCCCCCACAGCCCTGTTAGGGACAGGAGAAAAACCTCGCCCTAACTTGAGCAAAGTCAAAGGCCCGATTCTTTTAGACCGGATGGGGGGAGAGGCCTTACAATGCCCTAATGTGCCCCCACAGCCCTGTTAGGGACAGGAGGAAAACCTCGCCCTAACTTGAGCAAAGTCGAAGGCCCGATTCTTTTAGACCGGATGGGGGGAGAGGCCTTGCAACGCCTTAATGTGCCCCCATAGCCATGTCAGGAACAGGAGGAGAACCTCGTCCTGACATGAGCAAAGTTGAAGGCCCGATTCTTTTAGACCGGAGGGGGGAGAGGCCTTACAGCGCCCTAACGCGCCCCCACAAGCCAGGCTGATGACGAGAACCTCGCCACCGGCTCAAGCAAAATGCAACACCCGGACTCCTACGTGAGCCGGGTTCCGCCGCCAAGGTAAAGCTTCACCCAGACTCCTACGGGAGCCGGGTTCCGCCGCCAGGTAAAGCAACACCCGGACTCCTACGTGAGCCGGGTTCCGCCGCCAAGGTAAAGCTTCACCCGGACTCCTACGGGAGCCGGGTTCCGCCGCCAGGTAAAGCAACACCCGAACTCCTACGGGAGCCGGGTTCTGCCGCCAAGGTAAAGCTTCACCCGGACTCCTACGGGAGCCGGGTTCCGCCGCCAGGTAAAGCAACACCCGGACTCCTACGTGAGCCGGGTTCCGCCGCCAAGGTAAAGCTTCACCCGGACTCCTACGGGAGCCGGGTTCCGCCGCCAGGTAAAGCAACACCCGGACTCCTACGGGAGCCGGGTTCCGCCGCCAAGGTAAAGCTTCACCCGGACTCCTACGGGAGCCGGGTTCCGTCGCCAGGTAAAGCAACACCCGGACTCCTACGGGAGCCGGGTTCCGCCGCCAAGGTAAAGCTTCACCCGGACTCCTACGGGAGCCGGGTTCCGCCGCCAGGTAAAGTTTCACCCGGACTCCTACGGGAGCCGGGTTCCGCCGCCAAGGTAAAGCTTCACCCGGACTCCTACGGGAGCCGGGTTCCGCCGCCAGGTAAAGCTTCACCCGGACTCCTACGGGAACCGGGTTCCGCCGCCAGATAAAGCTTCACCCGGACTCCTACGGGAGCCGGGTTCCGCCCCCAAGAAAGACTTCACCCGGGCTCCTAAGAAAGCCGGGCTCCATCCGCCACTTCGCCCGCAAGGGTTAAAAACGGTGGCGAGGCTCGGCCACATGACGAGATCGGATGGAAGGGAAGAGCCCTTTCCCACGGCGACCTCTAAGCCAAACAGGCCAAACAACGAGAAAGGGTCAACGAACGACAATATTAGTGCTACGTGCGGACAAGATAACACAAAATGCCTTTTTCTCACTTCCGATATATGTGCTACAGGGCCAGGACGGCCAGAAAAAGAGAGACAAAACGACAAGAAAAGGAAAGGGGGGGGGCAGCTACAAAAAGGGGGTGACTACTAAAGAATTCTAAGGAGGTCCTACTCCCTCTAACATAGGGCGATCACCTCCATCCCCCGACCAGGACTGCCTCAGGGTCTCCACCATTTCCTCTAGTTCTTCCTTCTTTTGCAGCATATCCTGGAGCGCCTGACGAAGTCGCCGACTCTCAGCCTCCGCTTCCCGATGCCACTTTCGCAAAACTTCGGACTCCGCCTCTGCGTCCGCGACGGCCCTCCGCTCAAGTCCCAGTTGAATTTTTACTTGTTGAAGCTCGGCCGTCTTCTCCCCAAGTGAGACAGAGATCCCCTCGACGGTGCCTCTCAAGGCTCGAAGCTCTTCGGTGTCTTGGGCGTTCGTAAGCTGCGCCCTGGTAACCAGCTGCTTCTGAAGACGGACTACCTCATCCGCCGCTCGACGGAATCTCCCCTTGTGCTCCTCTACCTGTCGGCGCCAGCTAGCCCGCTGCACGTCGTGGCTCATTTCGGCGTCTTGAAGCTGCTTCTGGAGGTCGGAGACCCTCTGCGACCATTTTTGGGCATCGTCAGCCCGCACTAGGGTCCGGGATGAGTTTCCTTCCAGCTGGCCAATCCTCCTCTGCGCAGCTGAAAGCTCCATCTTAAGGGCGCTGATCCTGGCTTCTTGAGCCCAAGTTCGGTCACTGGCGCTCTTCTTACATTCCTCAAGCTCTTTTATGAAGCTCGCCTTCCTCTGACTGTAGTCCATGATCGCCTTCACTTGGATACTCCTGAAGTGGACGGCCTCGGCAGCGGCCTTGGAGTAGCATTTTTTCGCCTGACGGAGCTCGCCTTCCGACTTCTTCAGCTTCCTCGTCAAGTGGAGGACCTCCTTTTTCAACCGTCGGATAGTGGACTTCAGCGGGACCCCTAGGGGCAAGGGGAGTGCTTCAGCGAGACACTGCCATTGGAAGAGGCAAGCGTCAAAGACCGATTCGTTGCAGGAAGAAAGGCCGGAAAGAAGGAGCAGAGGGAGGAGAAAATCATCCACAAAAAGAAATTCGGCTTTATTAATTGATCTTGAAGACAAATGAAAAGGAAGCATGACAACAAAAGAAAGATACAAGGTCGGAGGTCTCAGACCTCGGGAGCGGGGGGTGGAGAGTTCGGTGCGGGGGGTGCAACTGCTGTGGCGGCGGGCGAAGGGCCGGCCTCGTCGTCGGACTCCTCCAAGAATTCGAGGCCAAGATCGGGATATCTGCTGGCCACCTTCTCCCGGCAAAGCTCAAACCCTTTGGTAAATGCCTCCAGGCCGAACTGGACGTTCAGCTCCCTCATCTCCGCGGAGGCCTTGAACTCCTCCACCGCAAGGGTCCTGGCCTCCGAGACCAGAACCGGAGTTTGCTCGGCCAGATGGGCGACTTCGGCCTCCGCCTTCCTCACCGACTCCTCCAGGCTCCGTCTCTCCGCCTCCCGGGCTTGTCTTTCCTCTTCCCGGTCCTGTCTCTCTCTCTCCAGGGCCTCCCGGAGGGCGGCCACCTCGGCCGTCTTCGCTTGAAGATTGGCAGCCTCGTCCCGGCAGCGCTCCTCCGCTCGGAGAAGGTCCCTTCTCGCGCGGCCCGACGCCTCGACGTAGGCGAAGAGCTGGTGCCCGATCTGCAAGGACGGATAGAGAATTACAATAAAGACCGAACAACCATGCAAATAAACATCTGCTTACCTCAAGAAAGGATCCCAGAGTATCCCAGGCCCGCTGCTCGGGATCGACATGGTCGATCCTCTCCACGACATCGGGCAGAATGCAGCCGTCGAGCAGCCGCCTGATCAGAGCCTTGTCGTTGAAGGGGTTCTCCGATCCCCCCTCGGAGCAGACGGACTCGTCTGCGGCAGTTCGGTGGCCGCTCGCCCTGCGGGCCACCGATTTCCTTCTCCTCCCCACGACGGGCGCCTCCGCGGGGCGAACCTCCGGAATGGGGACCTCGGTCGGCGGGCTCCCTGGGAGAGCCCGGGGGGCCGCTGGCTCGGCATCCGAAGGAATGTCGATCGTCGGGGTCGCCTGGACGGGCGTGACCAAGCTCGTCTCTCCCACCTTGGCCCTCTTCGCTGAGCCGGAGGTCGTCGCGCCCTTCCTCTTCTGGGCTCTCATGGACTTGGCAAGCATCCGCGTGGCTTCGGCGTCCATTGCTAAAGAAAAAGGAGGGGGGGAGAGAAGAAGAAGAAAAAGAAGCAACATCGATCAGTCCGAAAAAAAAAAAAAAGAAAAGAAAAAAAAAAAGAGAGAGAAGAGAAAGAAGAGAGAGAAAAGGAAGAGGGGAGAAAAAATAAACGAAAAGAAGGCGAGAAAAGAGAAATACTTGCTGGATCCTGGGGGCTCAGGCCGATGTTGAAAAGAAGCTGCTCCCTCAGAAGGTTAGGAAGGGAAGGAGCGGGGTAACTCAGAAGCTTCTGGGCGGCCTGGAGGTCGTCCTCTCCCAGGCTGGGAGCCCGACGGACGGAATCCCTCAGAGCCCCCCAACGGGGCAGACCTAGTTCTAAAGTCGGACAGTAGACAAAGAGGAATTTCCCCTTCCAGTTGTGAATCGAAGAAGGGGCGCCCTTCAGCAACCCCTTCTTGCCGAACTGGGGGGAGAAGTACCACCAGTCCTTCGCTGAAGGATGGCGTTTGAAGGTGTAGAAATGTCTGAATAAGGAGAGGGATGGCTGGACCTCGGCTATATAGCAGAGAGAGAGAAACCCTATCAAAAATCTAAAGGAATTCGGGGCAACAGAAGCAAGTGAAATATCTAAAAAGCGAAAGAAGGCGGCGACGAAGTTTGGGAGCGGAAGCCGAAGCCCGGCACGAAAGGCCTCCTGGTACAAGCAAAAGCGGCCGGGAGGGGGAGCGCTGGCCCTATCAGAGGGGCCAGGAAGCTCCAGGTCGTACTCCGCAGGGACCCCGTATCGAGCCCTTATCAGGAGAAGTTCGTCCGGAGTCGACGAACACGAAATGGCGCCCGGCGTGAAAACCGGGCGAGGCCCTGCCCCGAGCGCGGGTTCATCCGCAGAAACGGGGGCCTGGGGGTTCGAAGCAGAAGAACTCCCAGAACTTACGGAGACAGAAGATTCAGAAGATATTTTTTCTCGGGGAAAAACCTAAAGGGCCCTAGAAAGGCAAATCGAGAGGGGAACGAAACGCCAAAGGTCAACCCGGAGGAAGACACGAAGAGAATGAAAAGACGAAAGATCCCTAGGCGGTGAAAAGAAGGTGGGCACTAACCTATCTTGCTTTGAGGACCCGGGGGGCGAGAGCCGGAAGGCGCCTACGGCTCGAGAGGGCGTTCGCTAGAGCAGACTCTCGGGGAGATGACAGACGCCAGCAAGAAATCAGAAGCGGAGTGGGGCGCCGGAAGGGGGGAGGACGGGTTTAAATAGACCCTGGGATCCGGCGCCATAATGATCTCGAATCCCCCCAGGCCGGTCCGCATCCGACACGTGTCCCACTCCCCGTGGAAGACGGCTGAAGGCGGCTGGCGGTTGGCAGGGCCATAATTGCGCCGTACCTAGGCCAGCGTACCTGCAGGGTCTTCGAAGCGTCCCCTCGTACCGCCCCAATTCGAAAAGACTCCGGCACGCGCTCATTTAATGTCAAAATATCTGGGAGCGGCAGGGCACGGGATTCGAAGGGACGGTTCCGGCTGTACTTCTGTGTACTTCCTTCGTTTGAAATTCAAAACTCGAATGTAGGGGGACTGGTGTTGGGTATAAAATACCCACAGTCGGAACCCACGGCGGAACCGCCATCAGCAAGCGCTGCTCCGCCCGGACTCCTACGGGAGCCGGGCTCCACCGCCATCAGCAAGTGCAGCTCCGCCCCGACTCCTACGGGAGCCGGGCTCCACCGCCATCAGCAAGTGCAGCTCCGCCCAGACTCCTACGGGAGCCGGGCTCCACCGCCATCAGCAAGTGCAGCTCCGCCCCGACTCCTACGGGAGCCGGGCTCCACCGCCATCAGCAAGTGCAGCTCCGCCCCGACTCCTACGGGAGCCGGGCTCCACCGCCATCAGCAAGCGCTGCTCCGCCCGGACTCCTACGGGAGCCGGGCTCCACCGCCATCAGCAAGTGCAGCTCCGCCCGGACTCCTACGGGAGCCGGGCTCCACCGCCGTCAGCAAGCGCTGCTCCGCCCGGAGCCGGACTCCGCCGCCAACATCAAAACAGCTCCACCCGGACTCCTACGGGAGCCGGGCTCCACCACCGACATCAGAATGGTTCCGTCCGGACTCCTACGGGAGCCGGGCTCCACCACCGACATCAGAATGGTTCCGCCCGGACTCCTACGGGAGCCGGGCTCCACCACCGACATCAGAATGGCTCCGCCCCGACTCCTACGGGAGCCGGGCTCCACCGCCATCAGCAAACGCAGCTCCGCCCGGACTCCTACGGGAGCCGGGCTCCACTCTCAATATCAATTGCTGGTAAGCTCAGTCCGGACTCCTACGAGAGCCGGACTTCACCCTTGACTTTGTTTTCAGCACAGCTCCGCCCGGACTCCTACGGGAGCCGGGCTCCGCCGCCATCAGCAAGCGCAGCTCCGCCCGGACTCCTACGGGAGCCGGGCTCCGCTCTCAATATCAATCGCTGGTAAGCTCAATCCGGACTCCTATCAGAGCCGGACTTCACCCTTGACTTTGTTTGCAGCGCAGTCCCGCCCGGACTCCTACGGGAGCCGGGCTCCGCTCACGATGGCTCCGACCATTGTCGAGCTTCAATCGACAGATCCACGCCCCCTGACAGGCCCTCAAAACGGTCGCGACCCTGCTCCACCTCCTGTGGCGGACTCCACGCAGTATCATCATTCCCTGACAAGCCGCAGCAGCCATAGCCGCCCTGCTCCACTTCCTGTGGCGGACTCCGCACAGCTCCATTATCCCCCTGGCAGGCCACAGTAACGGCCACGAACCTGCTCCACCTCCTGCGACGGATACCATGCGATTCTCCTGACGACGGACGCTGCTCCACCCCTCATAACGGATTCCACGTGGCAAGTCGAGGTGATACCCACGTGTCTGCTCCATTATCTTTCGCAATCAATTCCCCTGACCAAGGGCGGCCCACTACCAGGCAGTTACACACGTCGCCATCAGTCCGTTGCCTCCCCCGCCTATAAAAGGGGGGACTCAGATACGTTATTTTTTAAGCTCATTTTTCTTATCTCAAAACTCTGCTAAATTCTCCGTTCGAGCACTCCATTCTTGTTGAGGCAGAGAACTGACTTGAGCGTCGGAGGGTCTTGCCGGAGCAACCCCACCTCCGGTTTAGACTTCCCTTGCAGGTCCCGGCGGCGACCGCGGCTTCCTCAACTCCAGCTTCTCCGGCGCAGACGGATTTTTGCACCAACAATTGGAAATAGAATCTATTTTATAACTTTTAATAACTTTAAATCAATGCAGCTCCTGTATTTTATTTATTTAATATGAAAGAGTATTCGATGGTTGCTTGCCATTTTATCAATTAATTTTATCTTTTTTAAACAAGATGAATCATAACTTTATCTGAAATAGACCTAATAAATATAATTCTTGTTTTAGGTTATACACCATTCATTTTTAGAAAAGAAATGTTTCACTTTTTCATCGTTGTTTAATTACTAAAGGGTGCTCTTCCTCGAAGAATGCAAGAAAGCACAATAATCGTGCTAGATGTTTAGATTAGTATCGTCAGAAATGGAGATAAATATTTTCTGTCAGTTGTGTGGCACAATAATTTGTTAAACATTGTCCCCTTCCAACAAGAATTTTCAAATTAATCATAAGAAGCTTATCTTTAAATTTTATTGAGTGTTATATGAACGGAATGTATTTTGTTTCAAAAAAAGAAAAAGTCATGCTAAGAATATATCAAGCTTTTATTTCAGAAGAAGACCTTTTTTTTTTGGATAAATTGGATGAGTTAAATTAAATGAGAAAAATATGTCATGAGAGTAAGAAAATAGAATATCATAGAAGTGGAATAGAAGATCAGCTACAGGTACTCATGAAGTGGATCCTATTGATTCATCACACACATGACTATCCAATCAGTAATATTATTTATTTTTTTATAAATATGCCGGATCTCAACATATTAGAAAATTTACAACCATCTCCAACAGTCTTATAAAATAACATAATGTCTATGCTCAGCAAGCCATCTAATAACCAACTCTCTAAATAAATCTGTGCAGTTCGTAATATATATACAACATAAATGAAAGTCTCCTGTACCATCCTCAATTCTGCCATTATCATTTACAACGCTATCTGCAGCTATAAAAGCACTGCTATCACTCCAAATTACAAAACGTAATTCATTAAATTTATTTTTTTTAAATATTATCATCAAAATTGATTTTGAGAAAATAAGAGGATAATGACTCTCAAATAAAATAAATTATTCTAAAAAAAAGGCAAAAAACCTACGAAAAGAGAAATTTGCTCGTATTGTTAGAGATCCATCAATGGCTATTTGATGAGCCTGAGTGGAAGCTTTTAGAAGAATAAGCCTAGCATTTTATTGCATATCTTGAAAAATATGTTTATTTCTAACCAACAAAATATGATACACAGTGTAGCACGCGGTAGTCCCTTCGTCCTTTCTATCGTTACTTAAACATCTCTCTTGATCAGAGCATGCAACTTGTCGCAACCCCACAAGCTTGATGTTGACTGAATCCTCACAAACCCAATCATGCATTATCGCCCAAACCTTTCTCTAATCCTACGGCATCCCTCGAGCAAGATAGGCTTCTACGTGGGTCTCACCCCATGGCATCTTCTCCCCTTTTTTTTAATTTTCTTGCCTCCCTTATCATCGTAAAATAAAATAAAATAAAATAAAATATATCTATCTGATTGCAAATGTAGGGACTGCATGCCTTCTAGGTCAGTGGGTCGCCCTATTTTCTACGTCAAATTAAAGGACCATCTTCCAATATTTTAAATATCCCTCTTGATCTAAAGTTCCTATATATATGATTGCATCGAGTAGCATTCATCTTAAGCTCCAAAAATATCCAGATAATGTCAGGACGTACGTTCCAGTAATCTTTGGGTTTCCTGCCATATCGAGAAGCACACATGCTCAGCCTCCTTGTTAACATTTTCTAGTTAATATGACATATTTGCTAACCTCTGCGAAAGCCTATGGCTGCCAACCATGAAACTTTCTAGACTTTAGATTGCTACATTGTTGATCTTTTATCCCACCCTCCTCGCAAGATGTCATCCATGAAAGCTTGGTGAAATGGAGTGGGTCCTAATGGGCGAATTTGTGGTGGCTCGGTGGGTGCATGTCGAGCTTAAAGCCTTCCGCCTGCCTTGATCTTTGCCATTGAGGCAGTGCGAGGTTGACCTGAGATGTATTAGATACCCAATGGGCTCAGCTGACATATATAAATGACCCTCTAGATATGGGAGGGACCTCCTCCTTTCAACTTTAAATGTGAAGAGGCCGTCTTTGTTTCTATGAAATAAGATGGTCATTTGATTTGGTGCATGTCACTGAGGAGGTTGAATAATGCCCAACATCGGTGTCACGCCCCCGACCCGAGATTATGAATCGAGGGTCATGGCAACCACCGCATACTCATAGAAAATTCTTCCTATAAACATGCAAGGCATCTTATCATGCTATCCTAAAACAACAGCGGAATAATTATTCAATAATTTAAATCCAAAACATAACGACCTAAATTTTTTTCTTTAATATCTCAATAAATTCAACAACAATTCAAAAGCTTTGCATCAAATTCAATAAGCCTTTCAACCTAAAATAAAAGTATGAAGATACTGCTTCTGATCACTCTTCCATTCATATCTTGTATCATCTTAATTTCTCAACATCTGTAAAAACAGTAAAATAAGAGGTAATGAGCTAGACAGCCCAGTAAGCAATGATCACTTCTCAACAGATTTCATCAGGCATATAAGTAAATAATCATTTATAGAAAATAAGCATATAGAGTTCATCAATTCAAAATCAATTTCAATTATACAATATAATTCATGCCAAATCATTTCTTTTCCGAAAATTCAAGTTCCTTTCGAGATTTCAATTTCTTTTGTTCTTCAATTTCTTTTCGTCAACCATGAGCTATGACCATATTTTCCCTGTGGCAGGGTCATAATACCGCGTATCTGCTTGCGGTAGGCTGCGAATCATCTGACAGCCATATCCTTTGGAACCGCTGGTCTCGCTGGCGGTTTGTCGCTGGTCTCTCTGACGACATGTCGCTGGTCTCGCTGGCAACATAAACCCTCAGGACAATCAATTGCCAACGTATATGCCCCCATTGGCGGGGTCCTTTACATAGTCAGGTTGTCAATTCATAATGTTTCTTATATCATAATTCTTCATAAATCATATTTTATATTCTAATTTCGATAAAAAAATATATAATCATGTAGTATCAAAATCAATCAATATAATGCATCATAAAATCAATATGTTCAATCATGCTTCATCATAACATTTCAAATAAGATATTTTCATAGTAAAATACCATTCATCCAATTCATGCATCGTTTCACAAATCATGTCAGAAAAATACATTATAATTTATCGATAAATCTAGAAAAAGTGAAACATTACTTACCTCGAATGCATTCCAATAAATCCATATAATTCTATAAATTTTCTTCCAAAAATTCTATTCGTAGATCATATCGCGATATCCCATGATCAAACATCCACAATCCTATACAGAATCAATTTCAATAATTAGAAAGAATACGAATACCATATTTCAACGGTTTAGATTGGGTCCGATTATCTAAGTTCAACTAATCAAAATCTAATTAGGACCTAAACGATCCAAAGTTTGACTATCAGATCAAATCGGATTCGAAGTGATAGGATCGAGGTTTCTTCATCGATTGCATAAAATCAAGTAGAGAGAGAAAATCAGAGGAGAGAGAATTCATGAGGTACAATTCGAATTGATCAGGTGATACAATCAAACATTACGGTTGATCCAATATCTCAATTGGTGAAATCAACATGATCAAATCAAGTCATGGCTAGATCGAAATTATGGATAATCAAATCTAAAGATTCATGGTCTGATTAAGGTGGGTGCCAGTACGCTGTCTGACAATCATGGATCAGGATTCTTTATTAGAATCAGATCAGGACTATTGAAAGAATTTTCTCATTGATAAATCGATCAAGAGAGAGAAATCGATCGAGAGAGAGAAAATTTTAGAGAGAGAAAACTCATCTTGAACTCCTCAAACGATATGATTCAACAAATTCGATCGATCAGATCAAATCATGCTAAGATTATCATGTGGATAATTCAATAAGATCATGAGAAATAAAATCTAAAAATACCTGATCTGATCAAAGTGGATGTCGGTGTACCGTCCGACGATCACAGATCAAAAATCCATCACGAAGATCATTTAAATTCATCATCATTCTTCTCAAAATTCTAGAAATCTTAGGAGAGAGAAATAATCTAGAGAGAGGATTCTAGAGAGAGAAAGTAGAGAGAGAAAGTCTAATTCTAGAGAGAGAAAATACTAGTTCAGGTTGAAGAGAGAGAGGGAAGAGAGAGAAACTCTCTTTCTCATATTTTATTATTTATATCATTATTTATTAATTAATTTAATAATTTTTCTTTTCTTTTCTTTTCTCTCTCTTTTTTTTTTCTTTTTTTTTCCTTCATGGAAGAGAGAGGAGAAAATCTTATTTATTATTATTATATTATTATCATTTTATTTTTCTTCTTTCTTCTTTTTTTTTTTCTTTTTTTTTCTTTTTTTTTTCCTTCTTCTTTTCTTTTTCTTTTTCTTTTCCTTCTTCTTCTTCTTCTTTTTCTTTTCTTCTTCCCGTGGACTTGTTTTGGGCTGAAACAGGGGACCTTAAGGTCCCCTCGTTGGGTGGCCGACCGGCGGCACAGCCGATGTGGGGCAGCCATCGGCAGGAGGGGATGACTCGCCGATAAGAAGAGGGCCAAACCGGTGGTCGGCGGTGACCACCGGCGACGGCAAAACGGCAAAAAAAGAAAATTCTTCTGCAACAAAATTCGGCGACTCCGATCGCCGGCGAGCGTGTACATCGGCACGGAAAGGAAGGGGGAGAAGAGAGGAAGAGGAGGAGACTTACCTCCGTCGCCGGCGAAGCTTTTTCGGTGAGAAATTGGACGGCACAGCGACGGATCTCCGTGAGAAATTTCCGGCGATTGCCGCCGTTTTGCTCCGGGATTTCTCGATGAGAGGAGAGAGGAGGGTTCTCCTCCTTAAATAGAGCCGGAGGAAACTTGTTTTCGACTCCGATTAGGAGCCGGTGAATGGAGGAAGAAGACTCCCTTTGGGAGTTCTTCTCCTCTATTTTTTTTGTTTTTTTTTTTTTTTTTCGTTTGGACTGGCTGGATTATCACAGTGGGCGACCGGTATCCATGCTGCTTCCTTGTTCCTACCAGTAAAGGGAGGAGAACTGGCTCTTGATTCGGGTCTTTATAATTTGTTTTGCTTGGCAAAGGAAATTATATGCAATCAGATTTGCCCAAGTCCAACCACTCTGTTGGGGAATACCCACCGACCGACTTACGGTCGAAGGGGCCGACTCCGACTGGCCGACTCCGACTGGCCGACCGACCGACTGGCCGACCCCGACGGACGACCGGCCGACTCCGACTGGCCGACCCCGACGGCCGACCCTGACTGGCCGACCGCCCGACTTACCGCCGGAGGGCCTGACCGCCCGACTTACTGCTGGAGGAACCCGACGCCACTCTGCTGGCTGCCGACCTAGGGTCGGCTAACTCCTCCAACCGCCGTACGGCCGCCAGACGTTGTCAGCTCTGACACGGACATGCGGCACAATTACCTAGGGGCATTGTCCCACCGAGAGCCGGGTCAACCCTGGTGATTAGACGGCTACACGGCGACATGACATTTTCACGGCGGCTCTGACAGTCTACAGTGAGTTGACAGTTCCTCACTTGTCCGCGCCATTAATGATGGCGCCATACCGTGCTCCACTATATATACCGGGGAAGGCAACAGTGCAAGGGACCGATCCGCTCGTCTCTCCCACATACGCAGGCTCGCTCCTCTCTCCCTCTCCCTCTCTCCTTCTCAGAGCTCTCTGTCTGCATTTCACTGTTGCCCAGTCCCTCTCTGACTTGACCGTCGGAGGGTCCCCGCCGGAGCCGCCTCCGGTCAGTGCGGACTTCCTTTTGCAGGTGCACGCTCCCCGACGATCGGGCAACGAGGCGATTGGCCGCAACAGATTGGCGCGCCAGGTAGGGGACAGCATGACAAAGACAAGAGCTCAACGATCGAGAGTCACTGGGTCGGCGAGGCGTTCTTCCCGCCAGGAAGAGGCCTCCCCGCCACCACCGGCGGCGGAGCCTAGCTCTCCGCGCCCTGCAGTGACCACGGAGGCCCAGATTGCGGCCATCGTACGGCAGATGACCGTACTGACCGACGCAGTCAAAAGCCTCCAGCAGCAACCGGCGGCCCGACCTATGCCTTCCAGGAGCAGCCGCCGACGGCCGCGCCGACCCCTGTCGCCTCCATGCGAGCGCTCCCAACAGCGCTCCCACGGAGAGGAGGAAGGGCGACCACGGCGCGACGACCGACGGTCCCAGCGGCCCTCTCCTTCCCCGTTGGAACGGGCGAGGAAGGAAAAGCGGCCGCGCACACCGTCGGCCTCTCTTTCAGAATCCTCCGGAGGCTCCACTCCCGGGGTCTCCCAGCATCGACGAGCGGACGACTACGAGCGACGGTTCGAGGAGATCGACCGCCGACTCGCCCAACTGCAGATGGACGGCCAGAAGTCTTCGAACGACGTCGACTTCCAGACCGCCCAGCCTCTCTCTCGACTGGTCCTCGATGAGCCGATCCCCAGTCGGTTCAAAATGCCGAACGTGGAGCCATACGACGGCTCCACCGACCCAATCGACCATCTGGAAAGCTACAAAGCTCTCTTGACGATTCAAGGGGCAACCGACGCTCTCCTTTGCATCGGCTTCCCCGCCACACTCCGCAAGGCTGCCAGGGCCAGGTACTTCGGCCTCCGATCGGGAAGTATCCACTCCTTCGGACAGCTCGAGCACTCGTTCGTGGCCCATTTCAGCACCAGCCGAAAGCCGCCGCGAACGTCGGACAGCCTTTTCTCCCTCAAGCAGGGGGAAAATGAGACGCTCCGACACTTCGTGGCGCGATTCAACGCGGCCACGCTCGAGGTCCGGGACCTCAACGAAGACATGGCAATCTCAGCCATGAAGCGGGGGCTGAGGGCATCCCGATTCACCTACTCCCTGGACAAAACCCTCCCCCGAACATACGCCGAGCTACTGGAGCGCGCATATAAGTATATGCGCGCGGATGAAGGGGCGTCCGACCGACGTTTGGCCGAACCCAGAGGCCCGAAGGAGAAGCGGAGGAAAGGTCGGGAACCCGCCGAACCAAGCAGGCTCCCGACAGATAGTCGGGTCTCGCCACCCCGACGAATCCAAAAGTCACCCTGACGATGGAGTCCGAGACTGACGCATCGCAGGTATGACTCCTACGCCCCTCTCCCCGCTTCTCGTGCGCAGATCCTGATAGAGATCGAAGGAGCGGAGAATCTACGACGGCCTCGACCTTTGAAGGCAAAAGGCTTCGACCAACATGGCCGATCATCGATCGTCGAATCAACGGCTCGATCATCGATCGTCGAAATCGACGGCCTCGGCCTCTGAAGGCAAAAGGCTCCGACCAACATCGCCGAATCAACGGCTGGATCATCGATCGCCGAAATCGACGGCCTCGGCCTCTGAAGGTAAAAGGCTCCGACCAACATGGCCGATCGTCGATCGCCGAATCAACGGCTGGATCATCGATCGCCGAAACCGACGGCCTCGCCTCTGAAGGCAAAAGGCTCCGACCAACATGGCCGATCGTCGATCGCCGAATCAACGGCTGGATCACCGATCGCCGAAATCGACGGCCTCGGCCTCTGAAGGCAAAAGGCTCCGACCAACATGGCCGATCGTCGATCGCCGAATCAACGGCTGGATCATCGATCGCCGAAACCGACGGCCTCGCCTCTGAAGGCAAAAGGCTCCGACCAACATGGCCGATCGTCGATCGCCGAATCAACGGCTGGATCACCGATCGCCGAAATCGACGGCCTCGGCCTCTGAAGGCAAAAGGCTCCGACCAACATGGCCGATCGTCGATCGCCGAATCAACGGCTGGATCACCGATCGCCGAAACCGACGGCCTCGCCTCTGAAGGCAAAAGGCTTCGACCAACATGGCCGATCGTCGATCGCCGAATCAACGGCTCGATCATCGATCGCCGAAATCGACGGCCTCGGCCTCTGAAGGCAAAAGGCTCCGACCAACATGGCCGATCGTCGATCGTCGAATCAACGGCTGGATCATCGATCGCCGAAACCGACGGCCTCGCCTCTGAAGGCAAAAGGCTTCGACCAACATGGCCGATCGTCGATCGCCGAATCAATGGCTCGATCATCGATCGCCGAAATCGACGGCCTCAGCCTCTGAAGGCAAAAGGCTCCGACCAACATGGCCGATCGTCGATCGCCGACTCAACGGCTCGATCATCGATCGCCGGAACCGAAGGCCTCGGCCTCTGAAGGCAAAAGGCTCCGACCAACATGGCCGATCGTCGATCGCCGACTCAACGGCTGGATCATCGATCGCCGAAACCGACGGCCTCGGCCTCTGAAGGCAAAGGGCTTCGACTAATGCGGCTGGCTAACTTGCCGACTTAGCTTCGACTAAGAAGGGCAAAACGCCAAGATGACCGCAGTCGCATTCGCGACATACCGATCTGGTCACGACCGATCGAAGGATATTCGGCTTGCCACCGTTTATCATACATCCCGACGCATACGTCCGACCAAGGGCTGGACAATGGATATTCGACTTGCCATCGTTATCCTATCCGAATACGTCGGATGCTACTCGACTATCAGATTCTGCAGAATGATCGTGTCGACGAGCGACGTTCGGAGGTTGGCCGACCTCCGACCCGACGTGCATGCTCGACCTACAGTCGGGACGATCGATATTGGATCGTTCGTTGATATGATCGCCAGAGTCGGGGCAGGAAAAGATGGAACACCACTCCTTTCGTCCGAAGCCGTCGCCCACGTGTTCACGCGAGCCAACACGACATCGGGCTCAGGAGTGGAGGGGGGCAACTGTTGGGGAATACCCACCGACCGACTTACGGTCGAAGGGGCCGACTCCGACTGGCCGACCGACCGACTGGCCGACTCCGACTGGCCGACTCCGACTGGCCGACCGACCGACCGACTGGCCGACCCCGACGGACGACCGGCCGACTCCAACTGGCCAACCCCGACGGCCGACCCTGACTGGCCGACCGCCCGACTTACCGCCGGAGGGCCTGACCGCCCGACTTACTGCTGGAGGAACCCGACGCCACTCTGCTGGCTGCCGACCTAGGGTCGGCTGACTCCTCCAACCGCCGTACGGCCGCCAGACGTTGTCAGCTCTGACACGGACATGCGGCACAATTACCTAGGGGCATTGTCCCGCCGAGAGCCGGGTCAACCCTGGTGATTAGACGGCTACACGGCGACATGACATTTTCACGGCGGCTCTGACAGTCTACAGTGAGTTGACAGTTCCTCACTTGTCCGCGCCATTAATGATGGCGCCATACCGTGCTCCACTATATATACCGGGGAAGGCAACAGTACAAGGGACCGATCCGCTCGTCTCTCCCACATACGCAGGCTCGCTCCTCTCTCCCTCTCCCTCTCTCCTTCTCAGAGCTCTCTGTCTGCATTTCACTGTTGCCCAGTCCCTCTCTGACTTGACCGTCGGAGGGTCCCCGCCGAAGCCGCCTCCGATCAGTGCGGACTTCCTTTTGCAGGTGCACGCTCCCCGATGATCGGGCAACGAGGCGATTGGCCGCAACACACTCCAAGTTCCACTTCTGAAACTATGACCACATTTCAAACATGGTAATTCTTAAAGCAACTGCTCTACGAACGTACTATAGTTATTTGAGGGGATCTTATTTCAGGTAGATCACGTCACCTTAACATTCTAGTACTGCTGTTTTACCAAAAAAAACATTCCAGTACAGCGTTTAGCATTTATAGGTTTAATCATTGTACTAAGCTCAACCACTCCAACTTGCGCCCTGATAAGATGATGGGCTGTGTAATATAAGTGAGCTAATCATTCATGATAATAGTCATAAAGAAACCATGCATGCAGATTTAGACCCCACTGGAAGTGAAAACAAAAACTAAAATTAGTACAGTTCAAGGTCAGTCATATCATGATTTGTATTATTTTTATTTTTTGCACTCACTGGTGCAATACAAGCATCATAATCATTGAGTCCAAGGTCCGGTCATAGAAGTGATAAAGTTTGGTTATGATCTTGTTTCTACTTCAAGGCATAGAGAATTGATGGCTACAATTGTATGGCAATGCAATTGGTACATAACCATGCGGTGCACACTTTCCATCTCCACGACTTAATTTATATGATTATCATTTTTTGTTAATCTATGTCTATCATATATTTAAAAAAATATATATATTTTTATCCATACAAAAGATCATAAAATGTCCAAAATAAGACTGAAATCAGATTAGATATGGATCAGATACTAATATATCTATATGTATATATGTACCTTTTATTTCATTGATACACATATGGATATGGATATTAGTTGGATGAAAAATTTTATATTATTTTTTTATAAATGGATATGGATATAAGTCGAATATTTAAAGTATGGACATAAATATGAACATAAATCGAATAGCTAAATTTTATGGTTATAAAATTAAAAATATTACTAAATAGATAGTAAATCAAATTAATAATACGTTAATATGATTATATACTACTTCTAAAATTTATGAGTGTCATATAAAATTTAATAAAATTATAATAGAATCAGATATTCGAATATGAATCAATAATTCTTTATCTATATCCATATCTATTTTTTTTTGATATAGATGAATATTAATTGAATACTTAAATTTCTATCCATATATAAATAGATTTAAATATAAAAATAAATTTAGATGAATATTATCTTATACATTTTTATCTCCCAAAAACCCAAGCAACTTAGTTCTTCCGCTTGAGCAACATATGTCAAGGATTGTCCATCCTATTCAAGCCATTGTCACGTAAAGTACAACATCCCGACTTACTAGTTATTGAGAACATCTGTTATATCCTAATTGGAAAGAAATATCCAAGCCTCTTCAAAATTTTAATCACACTTTTCCCTTGTAAATGCCTTTTCTTCACCGAACTGAATCACATGGCTCCATGGAATTCATGTTAAATAGTATATACAGAAGAGAGTTAAATAGTATATACAGCAGAGAATTCTTAACATATATATATATATATATATATATATATATCAACATGAGATGATGGCCACACATGACACCATAAAGCATCATCAGGTATTAAGTGAGGAAAGCGGGAGACAAGGCAATAAGGAACACATCATGACATGACGCTTGACCTGTTTCTAATGCTTTCATGCAAACTCCATTTTCTTCCACGTGTCCCCGGGAGTAGATCTAGGCCGTCCAGATTAATTACAACCGTTGTCTTACAAAATTAATTAAATAGGATCCCTCAGCCGTCCAAGATAAAGTTGGATCACGTGTTTACTGGCGTGAGCTGGTAGGAGGACTTCCAATAAATAAATAAATATTTTATTTTATTTTTTTTGAAAAAGGGTCGTCACTCTCTGGCACGTCGTGTGACGGCGGGAAAGTCGCCAATCGACGAGCGCGGGGACGACGGAGGGAGGGGGTTTTTGCAAAAACTTCTCGTCGTCGTTTCTTGTAGTTGTAGCCCAAAGATAAATTATAAATTTTTAAAAAAAAATTTAAAAAAATTCCACCCATTTTCTCGCCGCACATGGCCTATTCTTTGAGCTTTCAATCCGTTTTCACCTCCCAATTTTAAATTATTTTCCTCACATGGTCGTCTCCTCCTCTGTTGTTAGATCCCTACCCCCCTTCCGTCCTCGATTCCTCCACTCTGGAAAGCTCCAAACCACATCCTTAGGGCTGCAGAAAGGGGAAATTTTCGCTCATTTTTCCGACGACAATATCTTTTCTCCCCTGGATTCGTGATCTACGCTCCAGGTATTTTTATATAAATATATATTTTGTCAAGGATCATGTTGCTATATGTTTCGATGTGAAAATGTTTCTAAGTGGTTTTGAGATGGGTTTTAATTCGATCGCATTGCTTCTGTTTTGGAATGTGTTCTTCTTAGAGTTCAAATCCTTTTGGCTGAGATTTTATTGGGTTGTGGTCTTGAGGAAGACTAGATTATAAAGAGAATGGTCTTCAGAAAAACCTTTCTGGTAGTGGTTTATAGGGAAAGCAAGAAATTGGGATTGGTAAAAGACAAATGGTGCTATGATCTTTCCTTGTCGTGTGCATATGTGGGTCCTTATAGACGGACCCTTTTTAGTTTGAATTTGCACAATTTCAATGGGTCTGTGGATGTTATTTGTTTTATGGACACATTTGCTGTTCGGTAAAACTTTTCCAATCCAAAGCAGATAATAATTGTGTCACAGTAATGCCCTATATAGTCGAGCTTCGTGTTTCTATTTGTAGCGAGGTAACCTCAACATTGTAAAACCCTTTTTTTTTTTTTTTTGAAATTTCGATAATAGACAAGAAGGGGCCAAGCCAAGTCTAAGATTTTTTTTTTTTTTAGAAATAGTTTCCTGTATCAATAGTGCTCTCCGATATGTTCAGGACAGAGGCAGACGTATATATTTGGTGGTGTAACCAATTTGTATTAGATTTTAATGCATGGTTCTGAAAGTGCTGAGTTTTCTCTTTTCTGTTCCGCTGCACTAGTGCTATTATGACGGGGTTTGTCATAGGAATTGTTGTTGATTTACTAACAGGCAATCTCATGTTCAGTAAATTTACCTGCTTGTCATACTGTGCTTTCCTTTCTTTAAATGCCATTGACAAATTTATTGCATCCACCATACTTCACTTGTTCATCGCAATCATCATTACATATTTGGTATGAATTATTTCGTTTCTTTCTTTATTTCTTTCATCATTGTTCATTCCATGTTGTATGAAACTTACTGATATCAATTCTAACAGTGAATTATGTTGGTTTTTGCCCTGTTTATGTACTTTTAAGAAGAGTCAAGACCAAGCTGTAGCCGAAATATTACTGCTCTGCTGTCCATTGAAAGCCCACTTGTAGTGCAACCGAATTTTGCTGAATATTGAGCATAATGTTCGGCTGAATGTTGCTTTACTTTCAGTGGCAATAGATTATGCTGATGAGATGATGCCTAGAACTATTTCTGCTTCGAGCTAATATGTTAAAGTGAGAACCTGATGTGACTGTGTAGTTGCCTTACACAATCTTTAAGATGGGAGGTGAGTTTATTGAAGAAGCAGACATGGAAGTCTTGCCTTCTATGTGGCCTGATGATATTGGGAATGAAACCAGAAAGCAGTTCAACATGGACAGACCTGGGGTGAATCGGGATATGCTGGAGGATGTTATGATCAAAGATGACCCTTCTGTTGTGGATTTCAAACGCCTCTTAGAACTAACCAGTTACAGTGAGAAGGGTTCTTCTCAGCTGGCATACCTTGTAAAACACTGGGAGTATAAGCACAATAATGCTGTTCGACTTCTCAATGAAGAGCTCAACATCCTCAGCAAACAAAGGCAGGAAGTTGAACTCAAGAAACTAGAGATCCTAGAGGAGCATCGTTTTGAGGAAGATAGATATGCTGGTTCCAAACGTTCAGTTTCTATTTTGGAGGATGCTTGTGACATTTGGGGAAGAGTTCCAAGGAGGAGAAATGGTATTCTTGGTTATAATAGAAAACTTGACATAGATGCCGGGTACGATACTGTCACCTACTGGAAGCAGCGGGCTATTGGACTAGATAAAATGCTGGAGGAAAGTATTGAAAGGGAGCACGTACTCACGCAAAAGTTGGAGGAGAACATCAAGAACCTGGAAACACAGCCGTCACCGGTTGAGGAATTGTCTCAGATCTTAAAAAGAGCTGATAATTTTTTACACTTTATTCTTCAGACTGCACCTGTTGTTATTGGTCATCAGGTATTCGACGAATTAGTCAAAACTCTATTCCAAACTATATATCTAAATTTCTCTTCAATATATGAGCCCATGTTATGATCACAAAACCAACTGGCTTCGTTTTTTAGCTTTCCAGTTTGATGATATAGAGCACTATTATGAAATCTCCAAAACTAACTATTAAGCAAATAACAGATATATTAAATATCATGTTTAAAAAGATGTGAACCATCTCCAACTTAGCACAGTTGTCCCAACAGTACCTTTTTATGGTATGATTTATGCAAATATAAATCATGTCAATCTTTCATAGTTGTATTAACAATATTGCTGATGGTCAGTCCTGTTTTTCTCATGGTTATTTTGGTAGTTCTTAGGAATAACCTTGTCATGTTATTTGGTTTCAGGACAAAGAGTTGCGGTACCGATTCATCTATAATCACTTTCCACGGCTCGAAGAGGAGGTATTTAGATTCCATTAACTAGAGTTTTCATCTGAAAAATAATGTGGTATATGAAATTCTCATAGTCTCAGGGTTTTAAAGAATGAAATAAAGAACTGGTAATGAAAGCTGTCAATAAGGCTGCCAAACTCAAATTCATATATGGGGACAGCCCAGTGACTTCTCAATTCATAAAGTTTACAGATATTGCATGTCCAAAATGCTAGCCACATTGATTGCATCTCTGTAGGAATTATCTGTCAAATATTTTATAAACATAAAAAAGGAAGTAAAGAAATGGAAAGATGTAGCAGTTAGAAGAAATGGGGAAAATGTAACAGATTTACCTGGGAAAAAAAATGAAGTTCCATCAAATGAAGAATCACATTTTTAATATGTTAAAGAACAAAAATCAGAAAAAAGACAATGTGATTTTGCAATATTCTGATTTGAACAAAATGGTGTTTGTGATAGTAAATAGCATCTACAAACTCTATTCCTCCAAATATTCTGGAAGGTTTTGTTCCATAGAGTGGCACGAAATTATTCCTTGTTTCAGTTAGAAGATGATCTACACTTTGAATGACAAACTTAATATCTGAAACTTTTGACATACTTGTCTTGTAGTGTTTTCTGCTAACTCATTGACTTGTTGACGGTTAGACACCCATTAAGTGGTTCCTTTTTTACAGTACTCTAGATGTCATTTGATCATTCATCTTTATATTACTTCAAAAACCACTCCCTTCAACCAAAAAAATAACTTTTATCTGTATCTTTCCACAACTATATCATGCTTTTAATGCAAGAAAGTAGCATTTGTAAGCTTGTTTCCAAAAAACATAATTTGCTTGCCATTTCTTCTTGCTTTTATGTATTATTGTAGCCTTCCCGTTGAACTATTGATGAAAAAAAAAGCTTTGACAGTGTTTTCCCTTTTTCATTTGAAAGACCAGAGAGTCTTAAATCCAGTTGCGTGGAACAAATTTGATCTTTTCCAACTGTGAATTTCCAGGATTCAAAATAATCAAAATATGCAAATAAAACTTTAGAAAATACCTTTCATTGTCTTGTTGACTACCTACTTCCAAAAGCTTTAACATTTTTGTCTGTGTGTGTGTGAGAGAGAGAGAGAGAGAGAGATAAAGCAGTAGAATAGGTAGGTATATTGTTTCCATTTATTAATGAAACATAACCACCTTATGACCGCGAAAAATAAAAGCATTCAATCTAGTTAGTGTCGAAGCTGTGGCTCCAATTTTCTTTCTTTAAAAAGTGCACAATGTTTTGACAGTTTATTTTCAAGCTTTCTCAAGCTTTGATGTGAATGTAACTGATTTTTCAGGACATTATAGGTAAAACTGATGAGGAAATATTCTCCGGTGCTGGTGTAAAAGAGATTCAGGATTTCAAGAGGGAAGTCTTGGAGCGAGGTTCACCTGCGAAGAGGGAAATCACATTTGATACCCCATTATTTGGATCAAAGACTTTTATGATATATGTAGAACCAGTATTTAGCAAGACAGGAGACAGAATTGGTGTAAATTATATGGGAATGGATGTTACTGATCAGGTATCCATCCTTTCAAAATATAAACTTTTCTGGTTTCTGGTTTTTGGTTTCTGCAATCCTCCTATGCTATATTGGTACTCATTTAATATTCAAAGGTTGTAGTCAATTTTTATGCACTTCAGTGCTTGAGAAGACATAAGCTTTCAGCGTTTGCAGATGCTAAATTGAAATAGAAGGATTTGGAGAAAAAGGCTTCCAAAAGATTCTTTGTGAAAACTATAGTGGTTAAAAATGCCCAATGACTGCATCATAATGTTCATGATTCTTAATTTTTGGATTGGGACTAAAAATTAGATTATGTTATTTTTTTTTCATATATACATGTTATATATATAGCATAAATAGATCTGTTGTTTCTTTATCCATCACAACCTACTTGACTCATATTTTTTTTTCTTAACGAATCATACTGAATCTATGTGTGTAATGAGAATGATTATAACTCTTTGTTATGGATACATGAAAGATGTCTTCTTTGGATGCATTTCAAGTAATAATGTGCTATATTATATAAGCCAAAGCTAGTTAAATTAAAGAATTAACCCCACAAAAACTTACTAGAAATATGTTTTTTTTTTTTTTAAAATAAAAAACTGATCCGAAGGAGAAGAAAGATTTTTCTTCAACCTGCTCAACACAAGTCTCTAGGAATACAATAATAAAAAAACTATCAAACGCATTTGTAAGCCCTTTACTTTTGTTAGAGATGAATAAAATTGTTACACAGATTCTCTACTTATAGTAGCGTGCTTTGAGTCCTGAAATGTGAGTTGAATTCCTCTTCTAGTTAAAAAAGGAATCAGATGAAGTAGGGTAAAACCCTTCTTACTTTCTTCCAATCAATATGTGCAAAATTGTGGTACAAGATCTTTGATTATGCTAGTGAAGTGTGTCCATCTAGAATCCAAGCAGGATTCCTACCCGAGTTGGAAAAAGTAAACAATTTTCAAAAATAGTAAAATTTTTATTGAGATGAAGTTTATCCTAGAGCTAGAGCCCTACATCAACTTTATCTCTTGATGCTTGCCGAACTCCTCCTGGATTGGAAAGTTATGGCTTTCCAAAGTTTCAGATCACGATGGATCCTGCCTGCGGCAGATCTTGCTCCCAAAACACTGTCCACACCTACCTGAATTGGCCAGAGTGGTCCACAGCAGGTCTAGTAATCCTCCTGGATCAGAGCTCCTCCTATTGAAGGATTTGGGTCCTGCTAATTCAAAATTAAAGATGGTGAAACTCTGGCTTCACTATTTAGATTTTGGATACATATGGATTGATCCGCCCCTTCATTGAAGCACAATCATCATACCCAACATCAGAGATGGCTCCATAATAGGAGCAAGTGTTGGAGCCAAAGGCATCAATTGAGTCACAGCTCCATGAGTTGTGCGTTTTTCCGTTCCAGTTGAGTGAGACATCCTTTCATATCATCATATGCTGAGATATAAGTCATATTTGTCTGTCTTTCAATATACTACAAGTGTGGAAAGCTTTTCTCCCATCTGCTTGTACAGCTCACAGACCATACATTAAAGCTCCACATTGATAGGATCCTAGGCTTTGATGCTAACTTGATCCAATGGGGGAGAAGAAAAGAAATTTTCTTCGACTTGCACAAGTTGAATCTCTCAAAACAAAATAATAAAGAATACTAAGAATTTCTGAAGACAGGGTTCTAGGCCGTTTACTTTTTTTTTTTTTTTTTTTTTTTTGTTTCCTGGTAAGGAGGCCCTTTACTTTCATTAAAGCTAAATATAACTGTTACGCATCTCCTCTATTTATACTAGTGAGGTTCGAGTGGACAAATTTGGGTCGAATTCTTCTTCTAGTTAAAAATGAAACCGGATGAAAGTATGGTAAAGCCCTTTTTACTTTCTTCCAATCAGTATGTACAAAATTGCTGTCCTAAGCTTCCATTTGTCCTAGGGAAATCTTCTCCTTTAGCATCCGTTTTAGATTCTCCTTCTAGTTAAAAGAGGTAGAAAGTTTCTAAAATCGCAACAAATTTACATTGTGATGAAATTCATCCTAGAGGCAGATCTCGACTCCTAGTTAACTGTCTCTTAATGCGTTGCCTAACTCTTCTTAGATTGGAAAGTTATGGCTTTCCAAAGTTTTTGTTTGCTATAGATTTCTGAGAGTGGTGGATCTTACTTTCAAGATCCTGTCCAAACCTAATCAGAGTGGCTGGAGTGGTCAACAATGGATTCGGTGATCCTCCTGCATCAAAATTTTCATTTTGCAGTTCACCTGGAGTTCTAACACCATAAAAAGCATCACAGAGATGGTTCATATTTGAAGAGAACCTATAAGAAGTGCTTATTTAATTATAAGTATGCAGCCTTCATTGTCTGTCTCCATAGAAATTATACATCACTGAATTCTTGAAAGTTATAATTTTTTTTCCTTATTAGGAGGTAATTATTTGGGTGTTACACCATTTTTTTTTTCTTTATATCTTTCTTTCATCCCTTCCACACAAGTATGAAGCCCTTCCTCTCATTATGGAGTCCTCTGGTTTTCTTTAGTCCATCTTACATAGATAATCAGCTTATTATCTACTGATGAAACCTGTAGTTTCTATATGGATGGGAATCGTTGCCCTATTGGAGACTTCTGTTATCATCATCATACCATCTTGATTGGAAGATATTTTTTAATCTATTGTTTCTAAATCTAGCTTCGTCTGACGCAATTATTTTCCAACTCCTGTTCCCAGTCCTTATTTAACTGAACCCTATTCTCGTTACAGCTGTGCTCATATTATGTGTTTGAAGACTCTTTCCTGCTAAATGATGCAACAATATATTGCTATTTACAATCTTCTAGAATTTTGCCTTAGATTTTGTTCTGCTTTTTGGGAAAGGAAGATCTTGATTAATATTATTTTTATCTCAATATGTAGTTTACATCTTCTAAAATGAAGTAAAAGTTTTCATATGCACCCTAGTTTAGTTTTATCTGATAATTTCGAGGCATTGGATCATGAAAGTGAGATGGGCATGTGAGAATAAAATGGGCATTTAAATATTCCGGGTCAACTAATGAACTTTATGCTATGTTTTATGGGAATCCAGAAAGTAGTTTTTAGTGTCATAGTTTTGGGGCTTTGTAATATCTTAGGACTTAGATGCTATGAGATGTTATTGTGATAATATAAAACAAAATATTTATTTTATATTAAATACTGGACTGCAAGAAAAAAAGAGAACATGATTATAGGCTATCGAGAGGTTACATCCCTTACCAAAACTGTTCATCAAATTAACTATTTCATGGGTATCCATCCCCATAAGACTTGCTAAAATTGTTCGACAACATATATCAGATGTTGTGATTTGTTGCATTATGCCAATTTCAAATGGTGAGTGGCCTTTTGTTTTCTTTTGGTTAAATAGCTAGTGGCTTTAAGCTATACACACTATTAATATTACATATAATGATCGTTTTTGGATTTTTTTTTTTTTTTTTGACTTCTATGATGATGAAAACTCACTTCCAGTTTGATTACATAACAGGTGGCAAAAAGGGAGAAAATGGCTAAGCTAAGGGAGGAGATTGCTGTCCAAAAGGCCAAAGAGACAGAACTTAACAAAACGATTCACATAACAGGTTTATCATTTTATTTTATTGGGATTCTATTATTGTTTTTCTTTTTAAAAATAATGGTTTTGTTAGGCATACTTACCCTGTATCCACACTTGTAGAGGAAACAATGCGGGCAAAGCAAATGCTAGCAACTATGTCTCATGAGATTAGGTCTCCTCTTACTGGGGTTGTGAGTATGGCTGAGATTCTGGCAACCACCAAATTGGATAAAGAACAAAGTCAGTTGCTGGATGTGATGATATCCTCTGGAGATCTGGTTCTCCAACTTATAAATGATATACTCGACCTTGCCAAGTTTGAATCAGGTATTGCTTTAGATTTTCTTGGAGATTTCTCACACTGGAAACTGCAGGAATACACAAATATATTTATGTCCGCTTTCAATTGATTTGTAACTGTTGTGATTTTTATTAGCTTTATCTTTTGATATTAAATTAGTCATAATGGTTTAAGTAGTCATTTAGGGGTTCATGGAGTTTGCATTTGTGGAGAAATATTTAGAAGTGAAGTACGAAAAAGGTGCCACAATGATGATGGTATTAATATAGGTGACAGTTGATTTTGATATGAGACAGTTGCTTATTCAACACGACCTGTTGTCATCAACTTAGTAGCTTTGCTTGTTCAAGAATAAAGAATGTGGTGTATTCAATGTGCTTCATACTGATTATATACGTTAATAGAAGTTCTGGGTACCCTTCAAAGTATTCCATGCGAGTAAAAACCATGCACCTGACTACTGAAATTTACATTGATATTGGATTTGACAGTTAACTTTTCTACCAAAATCATGGCCTACACTGATGACTATGTAATTATCATAAAAAAATGCCTTTACAAGTATCTGAAGTTCTGCAGTCTTCTTCGGCTTCTCCAACCATTTTTTATCATTTTCAACTTTGAAACACTTTTCCATTTGTTTATGTATATCAATTCTCTAATTAGAAAGGAGCACTGCATTTACTATGATGACCTCTGATGCGGTCATTTTCATTATTTAAGAAATACCAGTAATTGTTGAATATCAGTTCAACGTAAAGGAAGTTGAACATTGCTCTTTTTGTTTCTGTTAGGAGCTATGAAGTTGGAGGCTACAAGATTTAGACCAAGAGAGGTAGTTGGACACGTCCTCCAGACTGCAGCTGCATCTTTGAAGAAGGAATTGACATTGGAAGGACATGTAGATGATGATGTTCCTGTCGAGGTAGGAGTTTAATTAGTGCATACTTTCTATATTTATGGTTTTATTTTAATTCTTCAGTACAGTTCAAGAGGCAAGACTCTCAGGATTACAGCATCCACCTGCTCTACAGAAACTTCCGACTTAGTGAAATTGCAAAAGAATGGTGGTTATATTTATAATCATGGACTCAGAAAAATGGTGGAAATATTTTTAATGAGATAATAAATTTGATAGCCTGTGCAGGAACTCATTGTCAGATAATGGTAGAATTTTGGAACATTTTTAGAAAGCTTAGTCCATAAAGAGGTTAATGGTTAATTTTATTTGCTTAAACAAGTTACAAGAGTTTTTGCTCCAGAAGATCATCTAATTTTAAACCCATAATCATGTATATGGCTCGATACTTGTCTGTTATCATGCATACTTTTGTGCATTGTATTACACTGATAGTTATCCCCTTTTTAACTGATAACCTTTAATGTTTTCTTGTCTAATTATTCGAACCTAACTAGTGTCAGGAAACAGTAGATGTTTTGTAGTTATTAACCATATGCAACATGCCAAGTTCCTTTTTTAACAACAGCATGGCTAATCTGGCTTTCCTTTAGTTATTCTTATAATTATGGCCATCTGACATTCTTTCAGGTTATTGGTGATGTTTTAAGAATTCGGCAAATCCTGACCAACTTGATTAGGTGAGGATCTAAATTAGACTTGCATGCTTGGTTTGTAACGATTGAACTGAAATTGGTTTCATGCTTTCTAGTTCATTAAACTATTTGGAATGGAATGGTCATGCTTATTACTGAAATTGGTTCTCCACATTGAGTAGCATCTGCAGACACTTTAATTTTATACATTTTGTTGAATGAGATCAAACTTCTGTATAAAATTATTAGGAAAATTCTCTGACTATTGGATGCATCCATCACATTCATTCCAAAGCCTTCTCCTCAAGTCTATGCTTGGAAGTGAGGAATTTTCTTCATGAAAAACTTTCTAGCTCTATAAGTGAAATTGGAAAATCCATTGTTGAGCAACACTTTCTACTCAATTTTACTGTATCAAGTCAAGAAAGTGAAATCTTAGAATTTACCTTTATTGTCATGATGAAAAAGTAAATTAAGACACTAAAACAGGGAGGGAAACTAGGGAACATGAATATGACATCCAAGGAAGAAACCAAGGTTTGTTTGGGTGGTAACCATTTTATGCAAATGCTTATAGGGGAATAGTAGAGATACACGAACCATTCAGAGTGTTAAATTATAACATGCATGCATCATACATAGATACACTTCTTTGAGTATTTCAAGAGACTGCAATTGCTGATGGAGAGTACTCATGTTCATATTGGATAATTTTGGTAACTTGTACATGTATCAGACACTGAAGTAAATATCAAGGAGTAGAAAAAGGAAGTTTAGTCCATCTCTTGTATATGTAACATATGAATGATTATTCATTAGAATAGTTGATCAAAGACAAGTCTAATACATATCTTTACCTAAATCAAGGCTCTTACAAGGACAAAGGTTTTTCAGCTGACTATTAAAAATATTTGGGCAATCTGATGGGGGCAGTTTTTTTTTTTTTCTCCCGGTTCTTGGGTGAGGAAAGATATACAATGTGCCATGCAACAATATTGCAATTTTTGTCCGTTACTGATGGAAACTTTATATATATTTTCTCTTTTGTTCGATGCTAAACTAAAGTGAATATCTTGAACTTACATGCAAAATAATTTTGCAGCAATGCAATCAAGTTTACACATGAAGGGAAAGTTGGGATAAACCTTCATGTGGTTTCTGAGCAATACCCTGGATGTCAAGAACAACACCATCAAGATCTAACAGCTGTTTTACCATCAACAAGACTACCAAAAAAGAATTCTTCAGAAACTCAAAGTTATATTGACAGAGAAACTTCACATTGTTCAACTTGTCAAGAAGGTCCTGACCAAAACACTAGTGAGAAGCATCATTTGACCAATGAAGATCCTGAGAAGTATAATCAGAACTATGAAAAAATTGTGTGGTTACGCTGTGATGTGTATGACACTGGAATTGGAATACCAGGTTCTTTTTAACTCCACTTCAGACTGTAGAGCCTGCCATATTCATTTATGCTGTATAGAATGTACTTCTTCTTTTTTCTGAAAATAACCATCTTAAAATTCTTTTTCTTTGTTCTTGGATTACTTACCTACACATGATTGTTTCCATCTAACAGAGAAAGCACTACCTTCATTGTTCAAAAAGTATATGCAAGCAAGTGCAGATCATGCTCGAAAGTATGGAGGAACAGGGCTTGGTCTTGCAATCTGCAAACAGCTGGTGAGACAAATCAGCTTCTTTTATAATCATTCTTTTCCATTCACATTTCTTGGCTTGATCAACTTTTGTATCTGATGCGGCAAAGCAGTCTTTCAACCTCTTAAGTAGCCATTCTCTCTAGTTGCACCCTACAGGTTGTAGGCTTGCCCATAGTTTGTATGGACAATATTAGGTAATGGTGTGACTGTACCAAGCACCTCTTGATGAATGGTATATATTAAAGTTCTGACTTTCAGCATTCCTGCAGCTATCAAAAGCAATAGAAGTTTGAACCAAGCTTGTATTAGATGGTGTAGTGCAATGTAGTTTTCATGTAGTTCCACAATCAATTATTTGGGCTGGTGAATAATGTTGGATGACAATTTTGTGTTTTCTCTAGCACCAGATAGTCAAAACCATTTGAAAACCTGTTTTGAGCTTTTCTTACATTTCATTTTTATTTCCAACAGTATATAGCTCTGGGTTTGTTAATATCTTGATCATCTAGTTTCCAATTGAGCATTTTTTTTTTTTTTTTTTGATAAGGACCAATTGAGTGTTGGCTCCAATTTTAATTGGCATTCTGCTTTGACGTAACTCATTATCTCAGTTTCCACTCAAATATTGCATCTCACATCTTTTACTTCTTACGTCATGGGTTCTCAAGCTTAGAATTTTGCAGACCCTTTTTCCTACATAAGGTTTATGTTATCAATTCTTGGCCTACATTTCTCCCTTTTTCTTTTTTTTGGGCTTGATATGGGAGTTTATATTATCTCTCTCTACTTTTTTGGAGCATGAAACATTCCGAACATAGCTCCTTTGCTTTTGCTTCTCTTCCATAACGTCTCTAGTTAGGTCGCATGGACATACATCTTGAATCTCTTTAGAATCTTCTTTTGGGGCACCAATCTTTGGTTCTTTTTAGCTTAAGAAATTTATCAAAACGGTCTTGAAAATAAAGAAAAAATAGTTTCATATTTACCAAATATTTTGTCTTTTCTCCTATGAACGAATCCTCTTTTTTTTTTTTTTAACAGAAACTCTGCTTGCTCGAGGTTTTAGGAAGTTCATCTTGTTTGCTTAGTCAACACTTCAGGCTATTATTCTTATACAGATACTGACATTGTAGTGAGCATGGTTATTTACAAATAAGAAGTTGAATGCTGTTTGTTGTTTCTTGGAACCATCAAAGGTGAAAACCATGTTTGGTCCCATGGAGTAAAAGATTTCTGCTTAGAATTCTGCAATAAATACATTTTGGGAGATTTCGAAATATACATTGATTTGGCATTGGTATTGAGAATGACATAATAGATTTTCTTTCGTTTTCTTTTCCCTTCGTCTTATAAAAGTCACTCATAGTTCTTACGCTTTGTGAAATGCATCTGAGATAGGTGGAGCTGATGGGTGGAAATCTCACCGTGACCAGCAAAGAGCATTGTGGATCGACATTTACCTTTGTGTTGCCTTACAAGATTCCTTTAAAGAGGGAATGTCCTGATGATCATGATGAAGATGCAGCAACTTCAGTTGATTCCAGTACTGATGAAATAAATGGGTCATTTATCTTTAAGCCTCGGACTCGGGGTACTCTATTCTCATCCGATGAATCCACGGTTCGCAAGACAAAACCTTCTGGCAGTAGCATGCTTGGTACCTTGGATAGTTCAAATGGTTTGTCAGAGTCTGACTCATTCTCCTCTAGTGATGGCACATCAAGGACTTCTGTTGATGGGGCTTCTCAAATTTCTGATGCAACAAAGACGGTAGCTGAACCTAAAGGGCTTTTACAGCAAAGTCTAGGGCATAATGTTAATGATTTTGGGAGGATAAACAGAAGAGATGAAGGATGTCAAGATTCTAGTAATGGCTTTGTAATGCATAAATTTGACGGTTCTATTATGGATTCCAGCAGAACCCAGAGGACTTCAGGTTTGCAGCAAAGCCAAATGGCATTCTCAGAGGGAGCTAATATGGCTGCAAGTGGCAAGTGTGTACCAACTTGTCAAAGCCTGAGGCATGAGAAAGAAGATGATAAATCTAAGTGCACGTCAGACACAAGTTCTTTCAAAATTCTTCTTGTAGAAGATAACAAGATCAATGTAATGGTGGCACAGTCAATGATGAAGCAGCTGGGTCATAAAATAGATGTTGTGAATAATGGATTAGAAGCTATTCGGGCAGTTCAGCATTCTCATTATGACCTTATTTTGATGGTAATATTCCGAACTAATTTTTTTTCTTTCTAAATTTCAGGTTTGATAAAACATTTATAGTTTTGTTCATAGCTTATTTGATTCTGGTGAAAGTTTATATTGTGTATTTGCTTGCACTTTCATTACATTTTAGCTCTACCATGCATTAATCTTTTCAAATATTGATTTCAGTCTTGGAGAAGTTATTATCAGAATTTCTGCAGTGATAAATATATATATTCAAATCACAGACTTCTACATGCTTTCTTTAAGAAGACTGTGGTACTGTCCATTGTCTACCAGGTGTTATGAATATTGCAGTGCAATGGTGTCTTTCTCATAATTGGCTTGTTACTTCAAGTAGTTTTAGTTATATGTTACAGTTTGAAGCTTATTTTTGAACTCCTGAATAAATTTGAGATAACCACTTAACATCATCCAAGTCTCGTGCATATCTATTATCTCATCTTGTTTCCTATAAGTAGCAGTAATCAGTTTCAAGAAAACTAGAAAATAGTGGTAGCATGTCTATTTTTGTTCCGTTGGCACAAATTCTTGCCTTTTAGAAATCACGGTGCCATGGAAACTCTTTTACAAGCTAATAGCTTCTCATCTGTCTGTCTGTTAAATTAACCCAGAAGAAATGTCCATCTAATATTAGATTGTTTATAGTCAAAAGTATGGGAAACTATGAGTAAAGTTGTAAAAACCATTCCTCGGCCTTTAATGCCCATCCACATCTCATGGACATATATTTGTTGTGCAGTTGTTGATGCTGGAAGGACCTTGAAAATAAATTCCAAACTCTCTCCATGAATACTTGCTCTGGAAGTGCTGATGCCAATAAATCGTTGTCCCTGTTGTTTGAAATGCAACCAGAAATAGTCCATCTTGTTGATTTGTTTGTTGGCCAAGTGGATGGAATGCTATTGTCTGAATGACAAAGTGCCATAAAAAGCACAAATCAGCAAGTTATTAGCACAAAATTGGAAAGACAGCATGAATTTTAAACGTAGCAGCCACAGGTCATGCCAGAAATTATTTTTGCAAGTCAAGGTCTTGTTTGAACTTAAACTACATATGTCATGATCAATCATTAGAAGCATAGCATCTGTATGTGGAACCTGCAAGCATAAGGGTATTTCTGATCAACCAATATGAAGCATGACATGAAAAAGGTCTTCCTTAATAACATTATAACCTGAAAGGCAGTGAAGAGATTGGTTGTCATTTTTTATTATCTGAAATGTTGGCATTAGAACAGATTGACTGGAAGCAGAACTGCACAATAATTGTACACTAATACTTGCAGCTCACAGTATAAACTTTATGAGCCAGTAATATTGATCTCCATGGTACTTTACAGGATGTTTGCATGCCAGTAATGGATGGAATGCAAGCCACCAGATTAATTCGATCTTTTGAAGAACATGGTTGCTGGGATGCTTCCGTAGCAAATGGAGATGATCATGCTATAACCTGCCCAGATTCACCATCACATGGTCCAGAAGCAGGACGGTGCAGAAAAAGGATTCCTATCGTTGCAGTAAGTTTTCTAACAGAACAGGCCCATTACTTTCAGTCATGGTTATCACATGTTATTATCTTTTTACTATCAAGAAGATGGACATGTTTAAATATATTACCTTTCAATTTACATCCTTTTGTACAGCATGCTATGCTTCTTTTTCTTTTCAAAATTATTTGCACATAGCACATTATCTTGTGTTTAAGTTGTTGTGTCACTGAAGAATGAAAAGTGCGATATTTTGTGAGACTATAGAAATGTGGACATAGACATTAGCTCATTATATTATTCAGCTTTTACATATATGCCTTCTGTCAAGGCACAACCTACAGTCTGGACAAACTTGAACTGTAAGAGAAAAAATGAGGGTCATGCCTCATATCTATTGTTGTGTTGCAGATGACGGCAAATGCACTAGCTGAGAGCGCTGCTGATTGCCTTGCCAATGGGATGGATTCATTTGTATCTAAGCCTGTGACCTTTCAGAACTTGAAACAATGTCTCCAGCAGTACTTGCCGTGTTAAATATTGTAAAGTGGTTCTTGTAAAATAGAAAAAGAATAATGTAATGAAGAAAAATTTTGTAATTAATATATCTTGTCGTTGCTTGTAAATTGTCTCAATGTATCCTATTCAACCTTAAAGATTCTAAATTAAGGACTTCCCAGATCTAACACGGATGCCCCATACTTGAATGGGCGAGGGCAAAATGACAAAAATGACTTGTGAAGATAAGGCAAGAAGAAAAGGACTTTATCATCCATCTTGATGTTTCAAGAAAGCTTTTGCATATTGAATGGTCCTCTTTAAACTTGAACAAGGATGTGCAAATACTACCCTAGTTCAAAGTTCTGCACATGTATGGATGACTCAATGATGTGAACCTTTTCTCCTTGAGTTCTCCATCATTGTGTCCTAAATTGTCATGTTTCATTTACAAAATAAAATTTTTAGTAGAAGAGTAATCAGATTTATGTCTGCAACACTGTTTAAACATTATTTTGGTCCCGGAATAACAGTTCTCTTCATTATTCTTTTCAGTGTGTTCCGGTCGGTTCACCTAACCACGTGAATTAGACATACATCAACAGATGTTATTAAGTTTTCCTTCAGCTCCACATGCATGTGAGGATATTATTTCTTATTCTTGCACTGGTATTTAGGATTGGCAACAAGCAGGTATCGGAATCTAGGCTTTTATAGAATTGGTTATGACAGCTGAAGGAATCCTTTTTACCTATGCCCTATCAATTCATACTATTAAACATTTGAGTATATGAATAGTACAGATGCCACCTGAGATTGGCAGTCAATTGTGTTCCCTCTTATCCACAATCTTATCAACGTTTCCTTCCGGTACAAAATTGCAACCTTGGACCATCAAGTATACGTGCCTTTTGCGTATGGTACTATGATTATTTTCTGCATGCATTATCTTTTCAATGCAGGAATGATTACCACCATCACTTAAATCTTTTCCAAATTTTACTTTATATTTATAATTTTCATGTACGTACTGGACCTATTTTTTAATTTATCTAGCTTATAACAGCAGATGGCCGTGATTTCTACGTTAAACAGCATCTGTTATTGTTGCGGCCAATTTTCCCATCATCCGATCGTCCGGATCACGCACCTGAATAGAAAGTCCTCATTGACCGGAGATACCTTCGGCGGGGACCCTCCGACGGTCAAATCAGAGAGGAGACTAGGCAATAATGAAAAATCAGGGGCTTAGCGGGAGAGAGAGAGCTCAAGAGCTTAGAGGTGCTTCAGAGAGTTTACCCATGCCTGAAAAAGCTTGTGATAGCTTACCAAGACTGTTGTCTTATCCCGTTTTATAGTAGAATGCGGTATGATCCCACCATTAATGGTGCAGATAACTTGGGAGTAGTCAAATCGCCGGGGGCTGTCAAATCGACGTAGGTAGTCAGGTCATTAACCCATGTCCTTAGTAGGACAACGCCCCACGGCAGTCGTACAGCATGTCCTTGACAGGAGAACAGTCCATAGCGGTTGTACGGCATTTGGACTGGCTGGCCGACTGTATGTCAGTATTCGACTGCCGGATCGTCGGGTGGTGACTCGAAGACACCGTCCGCTGATCTGGTGCCTTGTGGAAGTTGGACATCGGCTGCCACCCCCGATAGTTAGTCGGTGATGTGGGTTCGGCCGTTCGATCGGTCGGGAACAATATGGATTTGTTCGGCCGGCATACCTTCGGTCGGATATTGTCGGCAGCCATTGTCGGCAGCCATTATCGGAGTCGTCCGTCGGTCCGGTCGGTAGAGTCGGGCGTCGGTCGGACCAGTCCGAGGGTACGTCGGCGTACAGGGGTCAGTCGGTATATCCCAACAGTTGCCCCCCCCACTCCTGAGTCCGATGTCGTGTTGGCCCGCGTGAACACGTGGGCGATGGCCTCGGATGAAAGAAGTGATTTTCTATCACGTCATGCTCCGACTCTGGCAACCATACCAATGGACGATCCGGTATCAGACGTCTCATTGGGAACGCAAACCGCCGTCTCATTGAGAACGCGAACTGCCGTCGGTTGGTTAATTCCGAGATGCAGTTTTTTCGCCACATGTCAGGGGCCTATTGGGCCAGAACCGCTCACACGGATGGAGACGACGTGGCTCGATCTGGGGGCAGGTGTGTCGAATCGTCGGATCGAGGAAGGGCCTAGACGCTGCCACGTGTCGACATCTGAGAAACCCTCTTCGGCGCGCTTTCATCTCGACCGTTGAAGGGTCTTATATATATGCGGCCACTTACATCCAAAACTTCACTTTTTGCTGCAAATCTATTCCTGACGCTGAGGCCCTGTCAAGTTATCCCCCAATTCCAGGTAGTTGTCTCCGTTCTCTTCCTTTGAAAGCTCTTCTCGAAGTTTTTTCCATTCTTGTCTCCTTGCATCCTTTCTCTTTTGGTATTTTTCTTTTTGTTCTCCTTTTTGGGGCTAGCGTTATGGCTAGAACCTCTCCTCGAGAAAGTCAGTCGGGGAACCCGACCGACGATTCCCGGTCGACCCCGAAGGTGGAGGCTTCTTCGCTTTTGGGACCGATCGTCGAACGGCTTAAGCAGCAGTACGGTATCTCGGAGCAGTTCGGGCTTTTCGCCCCTGGGGCTGAGGGTCGAGTTAACAACCCACCTCCGGGCCAGGTGACCTTTTATGTCGAGGACCTTCGGGCAGGTCTTCGCTTTCCGATTCCGAAGTTCGTCCGGAACGTCTTGGACTATTACAGGCTTTGTCCGACGCAACTGGTGCCGAACTTAGTCCGGTTGATAATCAGCTTCGCCTTGTTGTGTCGGCTTTTGCCGACCTTTCCCCGCATCTCCCTCTTCCGGGCGTTCTTCGTCCTCGACCCCACCCGAAAGCCCAAGAGTGGTGGTTCTTCAATCTCCAGAAGGGTCTTTCGTTCATCACCGATCTTTCATCGTCGATCTACGGGTGGAAGAACCAATTTTTCTTTGCTTCTTCTTCACTACCTTGGGAGTTTCCTTCTCGCTGGGGCGACCCTCGGACTCAGCCGAACGAAAACAATCGGGTGGAGGCTGGAGACCGAGAGGACTTTCACCGACTGAAAGATGTGTCGGTGCCGAAGCAGAGGGAGCTCGTCATCGAGCAAGCTCTGTACGACGCCGGCCTGAGTTCGGTTCCCCACTTAGGTACTGTTCGGTCTGTCGGTCGTCTTTTGGCTTTTTCATCCGTCTTCGGACTTACGCTAATCCTTTGTTGAAATTGCAGGCATGCCGCCGAGAGTAAGACTGACAGACGCCGACATTCAGCAATATGCGGCGAGGAAGAGATCAGTGCCCGGAGTCGGACCTTCGCGGCCCCCCAAGAGGCCTCAGACATCATCCCCGACCGGCGTTGCGACGGCGGCAGCGTAGCCCGACCCCAAACGGTCGTCGGGCTTTGAACCGGTCATCGCCCTGTCGGTGCCGGCGGTGCCACCCGAGGCGCCGTCCGAGGAAGGGGCGGCTGAGGGGGCAGCCGAAGGAGTGTCGGCTTCCCTGCCCATGGAAGAGGTTCGGGCAGAAGCACATGAGCCCGAACGACCTGCGGCGGCTCCCGTCGCACCCTCAGGAAGAACTCAGTCGAGTTCAAGTTTTTCGTCCCTCTCCGATCTCCGGGCCTAGGCGACTGATCGGGGGAAGGCTCCAATGGCGCCGACGGACGACTCGAGGTCGGCGGGTCGTGTCACATCGTCCGACATTCGGGTCCCCGAGGGAGCGTCGGCCCTGGCCAACCACGACTTGGCCAGGAGGTTGTGTCAGGCAATCATTCTCCCGGCCGACCGGGAGCTCTTGAGGAGTCGGCCGGTGATCGAGATGCTCTCCTCCTTTTACCCGACCATGATCCAGGTGAGCTCTTCTTCTTCTTCTTTCTTCATTATTATTTTCATCATTTCATTTTTCTGACGACCGACCTTCTACTTGTAGCTGATCTACAATATGTCCGAGCTGGCGGCCGGGTACCGGAGGTTCGGCGACATCCGGACGGCCTGGAAGAATAGGGCCGAAACTGTCGAAGTTGAGAAGGCGACGCTGGTGGACCAGCTGAAGTTGTCGGTCGACCGCGAGGCTAGGCTCGAGGAGGAGATCTCCCGACTCACCAACGGCCTAGACGCCTCGGAGGCCGAACTTCAGTCGGCTCGTGAGCAAGTCCAATGCAAGACCTGCTCCGTTCACCGACTGCGGCATGAGCGAGACAGCTGCGTCAGGGAGCTCGAGGCCGAGCGCGAACAACTTCGGGTTAGCCTGGAGAACCTGGCTAAGGCCGAGGAGAACTTGTCCTCCGCCCAAGCCGATGCTGACATAGCGAAGGCGGAGGTGGAGTCGGCCAAAGAGGCATTGAGCCAAACGGTGGAGGACTTCCGTGGCTCGGATGAGTATCGGGAGGAGCTTCTCGAGAGCGGCTTCGCCTCCTATCGGGTGGGGTACGAGGATGCCCGGGACGCGATTCAGAGTCTGCACCCGGAGCTCAACTTGAGCGGCGTCGTTCCTTCAGGGTCGGAAGACCAAGTCGCAGAGGAGGAGGCCGACCCACTGCCGGCAGGACGAGCTGCCGAAGGTGAGGCGGCTCCAACCTCCGATCCCACCCCGACCCGAGCGGGCACACCGGTTGCTCCCGAACTCTTCCCGATGCAGGAAGTCAACTCCGACGAATAGTCGGAGTGTCTGCTCTGTTATCTTTGTATTCTTTTGTTTCTGTTTCGTCTTTGATATTTGTAATCGGGCTTCGACCCAATTTTGTAATCGGGCTTCAGCCTAATTTTGTAATCGAACTTCGGTCCAATTTTATAAATCACTTCAACTAAATGAAATCAAAGACTTTTCAAATTTTTTTCCGCATGCGGTTCAAAGTGTTTGATTTGCTGAGCCATCCCCAAGAGTATAGGTCGTAGCTCCGACATACCTCGTTAGGATGTTCGGTAGGATTTAGCGTAGCCGATCAAAGTAGTCAGTGGCGTGCGTCATGCTAAAGACAGTGCAAGCCCCGATCGCAGGTCGGCGTCCTGACTGTTGTACAAGTTGCATAGGATCCGATGGTCGAGAGTCATCCCGACTGTAGGTCGAGCGTGCATGTCGGGTCGGATGTCGGCCAACCTCCAAACGTAGCATGTCGACACGATCATTTCGTAGAGTCCGATAGTCGAGTAGCATCCGACGTAGTCGGATAGAATAACGATGACAAGTCGAATATCCGTTGTCCGACCCTTGGTCGGACGTAGCACGTCGACACGATCATTCCGTAGAGTCTGATAGTCGAGTAGAGTCCGACGTATTCGGATAGGATAATGATGACAAGTCGAATATCCATTGTCCGATCCTTGGTCGGGTGTGATACGTTGGGACGTATGATAAATGGTGGCAAGCCGAATATCCTTCTACCGATCGTGACCAGGTCGGTATGTCGCGAGTGCGATCGCGATCGTCTTGGCATTTTGCCCTTCTTAGTTGAAGTTAAGTCGGCAAGTTAGCCAGCCGCATTGGTCGAGGCCCTTTGCCTTCAGAGGCGGAGGCCGTCGGTTCGGCGATCGAGCCGTAGATTCGACGATCGACGATCAAGTCGTAGGTTCGGCGATCGAGCTTTAGATTTGGTATAGATTCGACGATCGAGGTATAGATTCGACGATTGAGCCATAGATTCGACGACTGAGTCGTAGATTCGATATAGATTCGACGATCGAGGCATAGATTCGACATAGATTCAACGATCGAAATATAGATTTAGCGTAGATTCGGCGATCGAAACGTAGATTCGGCATAGATTCGGCGATCGACGATCAAGTCATAGATTCGACGATCGAGCCATAGATTCGACGATAGAGCTGTAGGTTCGACGATCGAGCCATAGATTCGACTATCGGAATGTGTTGGTCGAGGTCCTTTGCCTTCAGAGGCCGAGGCCGTCGTAGATATTTCACTCCTTCGATCTCCATCAGGATCTGCGCACGAGGAGCGGAGAGAGGGGTGTAGGAGTCATACCTGCGATACGTCGGTCTCAGACTCCATCATCGGGGAGAGACCCGTCTATCAGTGGGGCCTGCTGGGTTCAGCAGGAGCCCGATTTTTCTTCCGCTTCTCCTTTTGGCCCGTGCCCTCGGTCAGACGCCAGTCAGAAGCTCCTTCGTCCGCGCGCATGTATTTGTATGCGTGCTCCAGCAATTCGGCATACATCTGGGGGAGGGTCTTGTCCAAGGAATATGTGAACCGGGACCCCCTTAGCCCCTTCTTCATGGCCGAGATAGCCATGTCTTCGTTGAGATTCTGGACCTCAAGTGTGGCCGCATTGAATCGGACCACAAAGTGTCGGAGTGTCTCATTTTCTCCCTGCTTGAGGGAGAAAAGACTGTCCGAGGTTCGTAGCGGCTTCCGACTGGTGCTGAAACGGACCACGAAAGAATGCTCGAGCTATCCGAAGGAGTGGATACATCCTAAGCGAAGGTCGGAGTACCAGGCCCTGGTAGCTTTACGAGGCGTGGCGGGAAAGTCGATGCAGAGAAGGGCATCGGTTGCCTCTTGAATTATCATGAGAGTCTTGTAGCTCTCCAGATGTTCAACTGGGTCGGTGGAGCCGTCGTAAGGCTCCACATAAGGCATCTTGAACTGACTAGGGATCGGTTCGTCGAAGATAAATCGGGAGAGAGATTGGGTGGTCTGGAAGTCGACGTCATTCGAAGACTTCTGACCATCTGCCTGGAGCTGGGTAAGCCGACGGTCGATTTCTTCGAACTTGCGTTCGTAGTCGTCTAACCATCAGTGTTGAGAAATCCCAGGGGTCGAACCTCCCGACGAATTTGAAAGTGAGGCGGACGGTGTTCGTGGCCGCTTCTCCTTCCTCCCTCGTTCCAGTTGGAAAGGAGAGGGATGCCGAGACCGGTGGGTGTCGCACCGTGGCCGCCTCGCTCCTTCTCGGTGGGAGTGCTGAGACGGCTGCTCTTGAGAAGGAGACGGAAGTTGAAGCGGGCGTCGGCGGCTGCTTCTGGACGGCATAGGGTGCGCCGCCGGTTGTTCCGCCGGTGGTTGCGGCAACTGAGCCGGTTGTTGTTGGTGGTTTTTGACCGCATCCGTCAGAACGATCATTTGCCCACGATCGCCGTGATCTGTGCCTCCGTGGTCACCACCGGGTGTGGAGAGCTGGGTTCCGCTATGGAGGGTAAAGGAGGGGCCTCTTCCCGATGAGAAGAGTGCCTCGCCGACCCGGTAGCTCTCGATCGCTGAGTCCTGATTTTCGTCATCTCGAGAGATTTTTCAAGCTCTATGGAGCTTGTTGTCTTACCTCTGTCGGCCCCCTACCTGGCGCGCCAAATCTGTAGCGGCCAATCTCCCCATCGTCCGATCGCCGAGGTCGCGCACCTGCAAGGAAAGTCCTCACTGACCGGAGATGCCTCCGACAGGGACCCTCCGACGGTCAAGTCAGAGAGGAGACTAGGCAACAGTCAAAAATCAGGAGCTCAGCGGAAGAGGGAGAGAGAGCTCAAGAGCTTGGAGGCGCTTCAGAGAGCTTACCCATGCCTGAGAAAGCTTGAGATAGCTTACCAAGACTGTTGCCTTATCCCGTTTTATAGTAGAATGCGGTATGATCCCACCATTAATGGTGCAGACAACTGGAGAGTTGTCAAATCGTCGGGGGCTGTCAAATCGGCGTGGGTTGTCAGGTCATTAACCCATGTCCTTAGCAGGACAATGCCCCACGACGGTCGTACAGCATGTCTTTGACAGGAGAACAGCCCATAGCGGTTGTACGGCATTTGGACGGACTGGCCGACTGTATGTCGATATTCGACTGTCGGATCGTCGGGTGGTGACTCGAAGACACCATCGGCTGATCTGGTGCTTTGTGAAAGTCGGACATCGACTGCCACCCCTGACAGTTAGTCGGTGACGTGGATTCGGCCGTTCGATCGATCGAAAATAGTATGGATCTGTTCGGCCGACATACCTTCGATCGAATATTATCGGCAGTCATTGTCGGAGTCGTCCGTTGGTCTGGTCGGTAGAGTCGGACATCAGTCAGACCGGTCCGAGGATAAGTCGACGTACAGGGGTCAGTCGGTATATCCCAACAAGTATGAACATTGAAAGACTCATTGAACGCTTTGCTTGAATTTTCATCCGTAATTTGTTTGGTATACATTTCAAATATCATCGACCTGGCACTCAATTTTTAGCTTAGTTACTCCCTTTGTTATACCTTATATCTATGCCAAGAATAGAACATTGTATGACCCTTAACCACCTGGCTTTGCACAGTTTTTATCAAGTGTCTTTGCTTATCCTTTTCTATCTTGTTCTTCTATTGTTGGGTGTGATTCCTCATTGTGCCACGCTGAAAAGAAGTTCTGCCAATCACGAAAGGCACTGTTGGCCGTTGCATCATCTTCTGGTCATATTTCGTCATCTGCTTTCAGTTTTCTCGTCTTCTCGAAGGACAAGGCAACTGGCTCTAAAACCAACTCCTGGATTGTTACCATTTAAAGCAACTCTTCAAGAAAAAAGAAATTTTTTTTAAATCTTTCAGATGTTTCTCAACTTATAATCAATTGATCACAGGCATAATATGTTTCTTCGTGTTCACGGTCATGACACAAGCAACGCAAAATTTATTAGACTGGAATACAAATCTTAAAATGTATTGGGAAAAATACTATATCAAAAGAATGTAGCATCATAAATTAGAAGTAAATTAAGGATTAGATATTTTTGTACGGTATGGTCTTAGATTTTAATTAAATTTAAAAAACAATTCAAAACATGCCTATCATACATAGGTATACATCCATAAACATATCCTTCTAATTTTTTCTTATATTTTCTATTATATAAAATGAATTTTTATGTTTAAACTTAGACCGGGCAATGGAACATCAGCCTGATAAACATAATTGAACTGAATTTGGATTTCTCAGATCAATTTCATCAATGACGGTTTCAATATTAAAAGATCATTTAAATAGCCCGACCATACCCACCCCTAGAATAAAATAAACAAAGGGTGACTTGACCCAAAAAATAAACAAAGGGTGACTTAACCCAAAAAGGCATAGTTGGTCATATTAATAGTAAAAAGCTAATTGAGCAATTAAAATTAAGAAGGACAGAGATAAAAGTTCTAAAAAATTTAGATTACCAAAATATTTATACATTTAGTAGTAAAAACGTTCTCAATAGTTCAATGTCACTTAATACATTTGATAAAATAATGATAATATAATCAAAGAATATATTTCTTATTATGTTAGAAAATTATTTTCTATCAAGAGGCAGAGTACTGATCTAAAGATGGAGAAAAGGCATGTATAGGACTGGAACTGAGCTCGGACCGGCCTGAGGCCTGTCGGACCGGACTGACTTCGGATCGACTTCAGACTTATTCCGAAACAGTTCAAGCCGGGTTTGGATGTAAATATAGAACCCATCAATAGTTCGGGCCAAGCTCGGACTTATACTGGGCTCAACTCGGGGGCCAGCCCGAGCCTGGGCCCGAATGCTAGCTCGATCTCTCTCTCCTCCAAAGCTTTTCTAAGGCTTGGTCTCGCCATCCCTCGGGTTCGCCTTTGTTTTTCTCCATGGCATCGTCTTCGTTGATCCTCACCTCCACCGTAGATTGGGAGTGCTCCGACTGCTTGCCATCGACTGCCGCCTCGAGCCCTCGATGCCTGCCCCTATCCACTACCGCCCTCTTCAATGCCTTCAATGACCTAATAACCTCTATCCCAGTAATACTTCACTGACCAAGAAGGAGAAGACGCAGCAACGGCAAGCACTAGGGAGTGGTAGCGCGATGTTGGTGAGCTCCGCCATTCTTCCCCACTTCCCCCTCAATTTCGAAGGTTTTTCTTTCTTTGATTTTTTTTGCCTTCATTTCTTTGTAAACCCTAACCCTCTCCTCTTTGATTTGATCGAATTCAAGCGGTCGCCATCTCCTACCTGTCGTGCTACCGAAGAACGAGCACCCCACCCTAATTACAGCAATCACGATCGCGAGCACACCCTTTGCAACTCCATCATCGATCTCATGCTCGACATCATGGCCACTGCCCGATCCTTCAGTGCTTGAGAGCTTGCCTTGATCAATCGGACTTGAGTATAGGCTCGGACCGAGCTCAAATCTCATTTTTCTAAAATAATCGAGCCTAAGCTCGATCCGAAGCCAGAAAAAATTTTTCGAACCAGGGTCGAATTGGGATATAGCCTGGCCTAATCCGACTCAGATCCAGCCCTAGGCACGAAAAAAGCAAACGTGAGAAAAAAAGTTGAAATTTGAAATAAATGCAATACCTTCGGTAGAATGTTTCTTTGCCGAACTGTTAAGTTTTACACACGATCGCGATTTTTTGACAATTGTAGCAATGAAAGAAGGTACTGCAATTAATTCAGAGTCCAAACTCCACGGCTCCATCTTCATTGAAACTATTGCTATGTACCGCATACTTCGCATACACCCACGAGATTCCTCCTGCCATGTGGCATCTAGTCGTGACACACTATGGATAGTAGGATGCAAAATTGTAAAGCCAACACGAGAAGAACCAGATGAACCTTTCACATGCCCTCATTGGCACCCCAAAGCAATTTCCATGACCATGTTGTCTATGGAAAACTTCAGACCGAGACTGAGGACAGCTGGGGGGCCCGCTAGCAAAATGTTGGGAATCCACAGCCACCCTTTTAACAAGACTTCGTCACAAGACACAAGACATCAGCCACCACGCGTCGTATTATCTAAATACCATCTAATGGTATGTTTGCCCATGAACAAGTACAACTTACAAAGGATCGAGTGGATTAGACAATCCCCACTCGAAAATATGGATTGCAATTCTGGCATACCAGCACAGACCGTGGCAACGCCGCTAGCCAATCGGGTTTTCAAGAATATCTTCTGTTCGACAAATGTTTTCATACACGACACAATTCCTGTTTAAAGTAATAACCTCTTAGACATTGAACTATCTTTGCCTCAGCCTTACAACACCTCCCTCAAACCTCGTCTTTTTATCGTAAAACACTTCTATCGTGCTACCAAGGCATGGGCGCAGATATACACTTTCTAAGAGGCTATTCATCTACGAGGCAAAGACATCCAATTAGAACAGGAAAGCAAACCGCCGCCACTTCAAAGGCTGCAGCCTAATCTCCGAAAAAAAAAAAAAATCTTTCCTAGCATTCTACCAACATGGAATTTTTCTAATCCTTTTTCATTGGAGGTTTCAATTATCCAAAACTTTTTGAGCGTAACTAAGCTTCTATACTCCAAGAAATTCATGGATTAAAAATACAAACTACTATATATTATATTATAATAAAAATATTTTTATGCAAAAATCATTATTCTTGCACGTGCATCTCACATGCAGAATGCTAGTTTCATGTTAATCAGTTGTTGCTATTAGTGACACCACCTTGGAATCTGAGAAACAATCCATCATCTAAGGAGCGAGCCATACCTGAGCTAAAACTCCATCTGAGGGCATACATGCTTAGAGCAACTGGCACCTAAGTACATGAAATTATAACAGCAAGGTCTGACCGTCCCCACGTCCTACCATTTCCAAGGCGCTTCATCATCTGCAAAACAAATCCTGCATACAGATAACACCAGCAAATCTTTCCAATTTTGGCTTTATGCTTAGCCTGGAGGTAAGAGCATACCGATCAGTTTCATGCTAAACAGAAGAATGGATGGATGAACTGGTAAATATGAATTGATTATAATGCTCCACACTTTTGAGCTATAAATATGCCAAGAATTGGAGTGTGAGCATTATCTTCCAATGTAATGGAATTGAGAGGTTAAGGTGCTGGTGCAAGATTAAATTCTAAGGCTGATGCAAGCATGGCCAGTTTCCAAAGTATCATACGATGAATTAAGCAAAATGTGCATCCTTCAACTGCATGCATAGATAAAATTGAAAAGGTAATAATTATCCATGTCAATGATGTCAATGCACATCTAAATAACAGATCACTTTGTCCCCTTCAAGTTCACATAATTAAAGATAAGAAAACACTAGTTAACTATGCTGATGATGCCAATGCACATTTAATAACAGTTCATGATGCCCCAAGTGACTTCAACTCATGGAAGACGGTAATGACATTCATTACAACAGGTGCATTCAGTCAAGGATGCTGATGACAACTATTGATGTGGGATGCAACAGCATATTTTCCATGACGGGGCCCATTTCCTATTCCATTATCTTCACAAGGGAAGCTTACACCCCTTCAAGTTTCGGCTGGTAGGTAGTGGGAGCTACATTGTGCTCAGCTGCAGAGCCATTGACTGTATCCTTCCTTCTTCCAAAAGGGTTCTTCGAAAACATATGAACAGTCAAGAAAAAATACAATGTAACAATAATCAGAACTCATCTAATTAAAAAGGAAGAAATGTACAAATGCATTGGGCTGTAATCGCACAAAATGAATTTCAACAATTTGTTGAAAGGAGGCAATCAATATACGTTTTACAGAGATAAGAAAAGGCACAGACATGAATGTCAAGTCTAAAATGTCAAGTCCTATAAACTTGGGGAACAAAAATTAGCTCAAAAGATAAGGTCAGATGTGATAAAGTTATGAATGTGTTGCAACTAGCAATTGAGAATGAGGGATAAATTGTAGCTGATACACCTAAGCAAGGTATGCTAGCATGTCTTTTGAGAAACACTTTAAGAGTGCAGCAGGTTGTGTTCACCCAACTTGACCACGAATTATTTACTTGGTAACTAAATCTGAAAGGGCAAAACTTGGTCCACATTAGAACTCGCATACTTTTGGAACTCATATGGCTTAGTAAGAAATGAAGCAAACATATAAGAACAGTTTAAAGTGCAAGCAGGCATTTTTTTAAAGAGCACTCAGGGCAACAGCTAAAGCATGAAAGCACCCACCTTAAGCAAAGCATTAATCCAGAACTTCACCTGTAAAACGGATGGCCTATGCCAATATAAATGGCTCGATCCAGGTGTAGGTGCCTACGCAGCTCCTATGCTTACAGGTGCAACAGGCAGGCGAACCAGGTTGGACACCTCAGATGGGCCAAGCACCCAATAACCTGATACCTGCCCTGTTGTATTATATAATTTTAGCTTCCCTGCCACATGCCCCTCTTCTTGAAACAGACGCTGTCAGCCACAAGCTACTATGACCATCCCATCAGAAGCGATGCCAGCCACGGCTCCTATGGCCATTCCTATCAGAAGCAATGCCAATTCTGTTCACTTGTATACTGCCTACATTGTAATAAATCACTACAAGTGGGTATAACAGCTTAAGTAAACCTTCTAGGTTGATGGCAAGTGGAACAACCTGAGAACAGAATACAATGCAAAACCTTTCTTTTTGATGTCAACTGGACCAACCAGAGAACAAAATGAAGTGCAAAGTTTTCTCCATAATAATGTAAAAGTTAATAATTTACTCATATAAATCAGCAATGCTGAAACAGTTGGGACAAAACCCAAAAAGTGGCAAGTCCTAGGTCAGAATCATATCTTTCCTCATCAATCTAAAACTGAATGCAATTTCTTGTTCAAATGAAACAATCTTAAGCAATAAATTGTGCTTTCTCTACCACTGGTTCAACCTAATAAACCAAAGCAAACTCAGATATAAGGTGTTAAATGCAAGCCCTTCCAGTTCAAGTGGTGCAGATATGATCAGAATTCAGGACTGTAAGAATCAACAGTATTGTGGCGTCTGAAATTTATATTAGATAAAAACTCTGAAATTAAATAACTCAGATTGTCACAGAAAAATCAGTATGAGCAAAGCTATGACCACATAGGTGATAATATCCAGTTGGGGCCCAATCCTCAAGCCCAAATAGAAAACAAGAGAGCTAGAGAGACAAAGAATATATATAGGTACAAGAAGAAACATCCTTTATTCTTCACCAAGAACTAATTGCACCCTCTTCTTCTCCTTTCATAGTTTTCGACATAATAAGGCTTACTAAATAGGCCTTTTTTTACTAGGACCTCAGTTACCAAAAGCGGGTCCAGTGTAGGCAGGTGGAAGTGGTCTTAAAAAATTTGAATAACAAAACACTTGGGAAGCAGGTGACAGAACGAGTTTCCAAGGAGACTTGGAAGATCCGACCTTCCACCCTAAACAAAGGATTCCTGCTATAAAGATTAAGATACCATTAGCCTTTCTCCCTAAGAAAAGAAGAGAGAGAGAGAGAGAGAGAGAGAGAGAGAGAGAATCAAAATAAAACATTTTAAAGCCTTTCCTACTGGAACATATACAAGACATTCTAAGAACAGAAGAATTTGTATATTAAAGAACCCAATATATAAAGCCATTAAAAGCAATTCTAAGCATTACCTTAATTAAGTAAAACATTTCCTGATCAACACCATATGTATAATAGGGCACAGAAAATTATCCTCTTTAATAAGTCTTAGACCCCACTAGAGAAATAGCCAAAAGAGCCGTAAAAATTGCCAAGCGAATGACAGAAGACCTAATTGCTAATTCCCTCTAGAAACCATGTGGGCGACAGTAGTGCATAACTGATAGTTTATACTTTATGACCATCAAGGAGACAATGGAAGTTCAGATATCACCAGAAAGCATGAACAATGACAGGAAACATAATTAACTATGGAAAAGGATATTGTATTCGCATGCCACCGCGACCGGAGCTAGGAAGAACAGCACCCTGCAGATTCTGGTGAACAGTTATGGCGCTGTTCACATCCTGCACAGATAGTTCCATTTTTTTATGAATTAAATATAAAAGCATAATCACACTCAAAGCAATATACTGGCTTAAAATGCGAGCTTAGGAAGTGCAATTTGTTTGCTACTCACATCAAATTCAATGAAGCAAACAGTATTTCTTTCCTGACGCAAAATTTTCATTTGTTTATAACCAGGTTGCCTGCACAGTCAGCAAAAAAATTATAAAAGAACGATACGTGACAAAGAAATATGCAGCCTGATCTATAACAGGGAACTAAATACATATGGAGAAGATATCATTCTCAGTGTTAAAGATAAAGAGCCACCACTTTTGTTTGTGTGTGTGTGTGCAGCGGCAAGTTCAAGATTCGTACACACTAAGAAGGCCCCCAAGTTCTTCCTCATTTACATTCTCGCCAAGATTGCCAATAAAAAGAGTATTGCATGGAGGATTGTCTTTTGTATTCTGCAAAACAAAGACAAAAACAGCAAAAGGCATGTAAAATGTGAATGGACAAATTTGATGGGATAATTGAAGCAAGCCCTAGTGATACGCTCGCCAAGTGAAAATAAAAATAGTGACTAAAGGAAACTGCAACTGTAATATAAAGATCTAAGGCTGTGTCTGGTTGTGTGATCAGTTAACCCAGATAAATGGGTTAATTTGCTCCCAAAACACTATGATGCAAAAGCTCCACCACTTTACCCTCATAATGAATTGGTTACTTTCTTGTGTTTGGCAGGCTAAAGTGGAATCAGTAAAGGAGGCCTCTTTTTCTGTTTAACCCTCCTTTAACCCACAACCAACACAGTCTAAGTGGATCATGGTTGTATCCTCTGCACGAACGAAGGATTCACCTTCCTTCACACTACCACTGGATCCTCCACTGCTCACTTTGAGATCTTTGCAGGTGGAAGAATGACTGAGTTCAGAGTGCTTTCAGATTTGTATCCAATGGTGGATTCGCATGAAGGAAGGTGAATCCTTCTTTCGCATGCAGGATACAACTGCGATCCAGCCTAAGTCATTAAGTGGTGCTCTATCAGGCTGCAATTTCAGAATCAGTATTATGAGGCTTAAATAACCAGGAAAGCATAAGAAATTCCTATCAATGAAATCTGGGAAAACCTAATGTACTGTTAAATGCATTGATATGCAATTTATGTGTAGATTTTATATCACTCAATTTCTGTACTTACATCACATTAAATGTTATGCATGTCTACTGCCTTAACAAGTTATATTATTCTATGGACATTTATCGATACATTGACGTGTCTGAAGTAGGCTTAAGAGATTAACCAAACTCACAGAATTCCCAGAGTAAACTACAATCTTTATTCCTCTAATAAAGAGCTCGAAAGTTTCAAGTATTATTTTCTCATATAAACAATCTGCTTTATATGTAAGATCAAAATTTACGTGTTTGGCTTTCATGTCCCATGTGTTGTCCAAGAAATTTGAACCACTATGAAAATGGATCAAGTAACTATCATCTCAATACTTAGATCCCATGGACACCCACTACATTATCCTGTCTCTACATATAACTCTTACACCAACCACAAAGGCCCGTGCTATGATATGCAAACACAAATAGCAAGTTTTCAAATTTTTAGGACAACTTCAATTCTTGAGATCTCACGTGGGTCCCCATTGTCCTTTTCCATTACAAAGATGATAGTTGGCAAGTAAAAATATCCTTTTCTTGAGTAGGGCTTCAGATTTGTCAGGAAACAGATAAGTAGCATTTTTTCCTTGGAAAAGGCTTTTGAGATCTTTCCAGCATTTCTATGATCAGTTCCATCATCTATTTAGGCCCGGTAAATCATCCACAAGTCATCAAGTTCCTAGATCCGCCACCCTGACATTTTACTCAAGACTCGATATGTATTTAGCTTCCAGGAAGTATGAACTTCTAAAATTTCTACTTTTACACCAATTTAATGCAGCAAGAAAGACCATTAGGAACAACATTGAAAAAAGATGAAAATAATAAATTTAAAATGGACTAGATTATGGATTGGATGCACATGAACATAAAATTGTACACAAAAAATTAGCATGTTGTATATGTGGGGTCAGCTATGTGAATCCTACTTCACAGCTAAAGATAGTCTATATCCCTCAATCCAACTTGTACCAATCATGACCTCTGTTTCAATCTTTCAACAAATATATAGATATTATAATTCATAGAAGTCGTCCTTCACTCACAGTGCACATCAAGACCATCTCAAAAGTTTGCCCTTGCTTCATCCTCTGTAATTGAAATTCTAGACTTTCATCTAATATACTAAACTCACATATGACTGCAATCTCCCAATTTTATGACATCTTCATGTCTGGTGGCATAAGCTTATGCTCATTAGCTTTCTCATGGCCTAGATTTTGTTTCATAGAAGAAAAATGGCCATACTTTTGTATTACAAAGCTTCCTTTAACATCCAAATGGTATTATATGGTTGCATATCACAACTGTTGGGTGAATGTCTAGCTAGGACATCACCTCCCAGGACCTTTTCAGTACCACGCGATGCAGCAGAAAGAAAGAAAAAACAAAACAAACAACAATCAAAATATATGGATCAGCCATAAAAGAACTCGCCTCCACAGAGCATGCAAACTTCACTATGAAAAAAAAAATTACAAGAGGAGATCTCTCTCTCAACTCTTGTACACCCAATTTCTCTCTCACCTAAAATTCTCCTCACAAAAGCTCTCTCTTGGAAAACCCCCTGAACCCCTGAAATGCCTGGCGTCCGCTATCCAGGAGCCTCGTGCTCCTCTCTCAGCGATACACCCTTTTTTCTTCTCTCTGCGGGCTTCGTACGACGCTTCCTGCAGCAAAACAGCAGACCACACTCTCTGTTCATGTTCACAGCCCTTTTATAAGGCTTAAACCCACTTAGATTAGATTTAAGACTCCTTAATCAACCCAAATCAAGTTCCAAGCCGTTGAATCAAGATCGTGAGCCACCCACGCCGTCCGATCGCGCTCCGATCCACGAAATAGTGTTGTGGACCGCGAGAAACGCCTAAGAAATGCCCACGCAGTCCACAGACCCGCCCGTGGATCGGGGTACAGGCCCAGGCACAGCGCCTGGGCCGGCCCACGCGTGCGGGCCTGGGCCACGCCTGCGCCGGGCACCTGGGCCCAGGCCGCCCCGCGAACCCGCACGCCCCCCTGGGCCGCGCACCTGGGCCATGCTTCGCCGCCTGCGACCGCGCCGCCGTCGGCGGTCCTCCGTCACCTCGGGTCTCGTGCCGACTTCAAAAGCTCGTATCTCCATCCGAGCTCCGTTTGGAGTGATCTTGATCTCGTTGGATTCCGTTTTTCACTGCGGACCTCGCTGTAAGCTCAATGTGGGCTGAATCTCGAGGCATCAAATCCTAACAATCTCCATCTTGACTCGATATTCGACCTCCTCCTAACTCCGAGAGCTTCTGGATCTCCTCGCCCCCATGCCCTGAGGCAATCGCTTGCTGATCATGGATTGGCAAACATGGGAGTCGAGCCAGGTAGCTCGATCCCATCTCCGTTGTATGCTGTGCTCCTCCTGACCTGAGACCTGCTCGGGACATCATCCTGCGGCAATAGGAATCTTACCTTGCGACGTCGCCTCTCGTCCTCCCGAGTCTCCTGTCTCGTGCCCGATCCACCTCCTGGAGCTCCACCTCGCTCTGGGCTCCACCTGACTCCCAAAGCTCCACATCGCATTGGGCTTCTTGCTAGATAATAATATCCTCTGCTCCCCTTCTTTCCCTCCAGCACAATCCTATCGCCACATAGCACCCTCAGGATTTCTTCACCAGCTACCGTCTTGTAGCCTCTCGAATCCAGTCTGCTAAGTGAGATAAGATTCCGTCTGAAATCGGATATATATCGAACCTTCCCCAATCTCTTCACTGCACCATCATGTGTCTTCCAGCTGACCATCCCAATACTTCTGATCGCACAACTCGATCCATCCGACAGATATACAGTGCCCTCACTATTCTCCAGAGAGTCAAACTGCTCCTCTCTGCAACATACATGATAGAGACATGCAGAATCTAATATTCACTGTTGGGAAGAAGTAGATACCTCATCAGATATTTCTAAAACATCTCCATCTGAATTGCTGCCGACCGTCGCTACAGCAGCCACCGTTCGATTTTTAAGTTGAAGGCAATCTCTGACTAGATACCCCAACTTCTCACACCGGTAACAACTGATTTTGCTCAAGTCCCTCCTAGACTTGGACCGCCCTCATCGCGATCTTCTGTCGCTCCGTCTATCGCCTCCTACTCCTCCAGAAACCACCAAAGCTGAGCTACCGCCATCTGAATTCGAAGCCGGATTCTCCCTCCTGAGAACTTCGTTCTGGAGTATCGCCACGACGACCTCATCCATCTTGATAGTGCTTTTCCCCACTAGAAGAGCAGTCACCAAGGACTCATACGAAGGTGGAAGCGATGCTAGCAAAACCAGCACCCTGGTCTTCTCCTCGACATTCTCGTCAACGCTAAGGAGATCGGTGAAGATCTTCTGAAAGTGACTTAGATGCTCTGGTGAGAGACTTCGCCTTGTACAACTCCTCGAGCTTCGACCACAGCATCGTCGGAAAAGTCTCGCTCAACACATGGATCACCACCTCATCCGTCAGGTACATGCGGATGGTACTCACCGCCTGCATCTGTAGCCATTTCCAATCTCACACCTTCATGATGGTCGGCTTCTCATCGCACAAGAGAGCATCGATCAATCCATGTTGGATAAGCACATCCTTCATCCTTGCCTGCCACAAGGAGAAATTGCTCTTACTATTAAATTTGTTGATCTCCATCTTGATTGATCATGTCTTCTCCATCTTCAATCTTGCTCACCACCGCTGCAATCTGCGTCTTTATACCGCCTCGCTCTAATACCACTTGTTGGGTGAATGTCTGGCCAAGACACCATCTCCCAGGATCTTTTCAGTACCACGTGATGCAGCAGAAAGAAAGAAGAAACAAAATAAAAAACAATCAAAATACGTGGATCAACCACAAAAGGGCTCACCTCCACGGGGCATGCAAACTTCACTATGAAAAAAAAAATTTACAAAAGGAGATCTCTCCCTCAACCCTTGTACACCCAATTTCTCTCTCACCTGAAATTCTCCTCACAAAAGCTCTCTCTCTCGAAAGACCCCCTTAACCCCTGAAGTGCCTGTCGTCCACTGTCCAGGAGCCTCGTGCTCCTTCTCTCTCAGCGACGCACCCTTTTTTCTTCTCTGCAGGCTCCGTACGATGCTTCCTGCAGCAAAACGGCAGACCACACTCCCTGTTCACGTTCACAGCCCTTTTATAAGGCTTAAACCCACTTAAATTAGGTTTAAGACTTCTTAATCAACCCAAATCAAGTCCCAAGCTGTTGGATCAAGATCAGGAGCCACCCACGTCGTCCGATCGCGCTTCGATCCACGAAATAGTGTCGTGAACCGTGAGAAACGCCCAAGCGGTCCACAGACCCGCCCGTGGACCGTCCGATCCACCGTGGATCGGGGTACAGGCCCAAGCGCTGCACCTGGGCCTGGGCCGCGCCCGCGCCGGGGTCCTGAGCCCGGGCCGCGCCCCGTGGGCCCGCACGTGGGTTGGGCTGCACGCCCACCTGGGCCGCACTCCTCGCGCATTGGCCCCACCTGGGCCGCGCCGCCGCCGCTCCACCGGCCCCCACCAGCCGTCGGCGGTCCTTCATTGCTTCGGATCTCGTGCCGACTTCAAAAGCTCATATCTCCTCCATCCGAGCTCCGTTTGGGATGATCTTGATCTCGTTGAACTCCATTTTTCGCCGCGGACCTCGCTATAGGCTCAATGTGGGCTGAATCTCGAGCCATCAAATCCTAACAACAACAAAGAAGTATCTTCACTTCACCCACCCTGCTTTGATCTTGTTGCAAAATCATTTATATTCTCCATTCTGCATGATGATGCCAATGCTGCAAAACCAATTGATGGGGAAATTACTTGTCCCTTCAACATATCACATTAAATAGATACACTGGTGATTGCAGAAAAGTCTCTCATATGAACCACATGCCTAACTTTGAGCATTTCCTAGATATGTCCATATTGCATCAATTTCGGTTTTAAACTGAAGAATTTGACCAGTATTCCATGCAATCCAGCAACTTGGCTGATAGGAGCTTGAACAAACAATTTTGAGGGCTGATAAATATTATCCACTTTATTTCCTAATCTAGATAGCTCTTTGATAATCTGAATTGGATTTTTCTGTCAATGGCAACATCAACTAACATTACACCTAAGCCAAACGAGCATGTAGGCCTCCCAATGGATGTAAGCGAACTAGCGTTAACAATAACATCAACTAACATTACATCTAAAAGCCTACAACCACAAAAAAAGACCCAGAATTTCCATAAAATGTGTGGTCATTGTTATTCTCGCATGGTTGTCCTAAATATTCTCTCTCTCTCTCTCTCTGTGTGTGTGTGTGTGTGAAATAGAGTGGGGATGCCACCACTAGAAATTTAACCCTGGACCACTCACTTGTAAAGAGGAATTCACCCGGCTAAGGCTACTTGGCATCCTAAGCAATCTTGAAATACTCATGATAGCCTATTAAAAAAAAATGCATTCCACATTAACAAAATTATTCTATTTTCTTCCTCCACATTAAATGTTGTTGGAATTGAAAAGAAAGCATACCTACCTAACTGACCTTCCTAGAATGATGCCAAACTTGTCTTTTAAAAATCTATATTGCTCTAGCACTTTGCACCTTTCTCTAGTGACATTATTAAAATTGTTATATAGATGACTTCAACAAAAATGTAATCATGGACTACTACAATAAAATAGGCAAAAGACCAATATGGCAATAACTTAATCACCTACATCCAACAATTTAGAACTTCCAAAATGACCACCATCAACCCAATAACTTCATAGTCCTAAATCAAATGGTTGGATCATCAATTGATTGCAATGTCTGTATGGTATGTCCATCCACTTTGGTCTTTCATATGGTTTAAATATACATAGTTGGTTTTAATTTTATTCCCTAAGGTTGTGTTTGAAAACGGAACAAGTTTACAGAGAATAAATGGGTTAAATCACTCCTACTCCCCTTTACTCCAGAATAAATCACTCCACCCTATATGGCGAAGTAATTTATTCCTTGATTAAGTGGATAAAGGGGGCTGGAAGGCAAAAGGTTGTGTACCAACTTTTCACAAGTATAATTATTACCCTTTCGAAACAATGGTTTGACCTAAGTGCTGCAATGAGAGTTAGGCTAGAAAAGGGCGAAATAACAAGGTTAAATGACTTCTACTTTCTCTTATTATGTTTCCAAATGCAGCCTAATGATATTATATTCCCACCCTTGCATTTTGCATGTTCAACAATAGATTTCTACATTCTATGTTCTTCTCATGTTATCTTTCAGTCTTTCCTATATGGATTTCTATAGGAAGAAGAATACGTTCAGCATCAAATTAGGTTGGTCATGGTTCTCTAGCTTGTTGAAAACCACAAAGTTACCTTCTATGTAGGTTTTGTTCTACATCTGCTCGGCAAGAATATTGTTTGCACAAAAACATGGTGTAGTTTACTTCAGAGATTTTCTGGATGGAGGTCATAATCCATAACTCTAAACCAAAGAAACACTAAGAGTCCATAACATATTAAAAATGATTATATACAACAGTGACTATGCAATGGCATGGAATCTTAAGAGATGTCCAAGAACATCAAAGGAGTCCATTCATTGAATATTTTCTAGGATTACTATGGCAGTGAGAGGCTAACAAATTCGTATCAGCCAAATAAACCAAGTTCAACGATTTTGATTGCTTCTTCATCATTTTAAATGATATGGATTTAACAGGACCAACGCATGGACCATGCAACAAGGGAGTAAACTAAAGTTTAACCTAAGATTTCGAACTCAATTTTGTTTTCAATTTTCAAAGCAACAGCAAAACAGAATGTTCTCACAATAAAACAATATCAGGTTCTTTAGTATGGATGGTAAATCATTGTGCTTAGGCCATCTAGTACAAGCAGTTACTCATCCACATAAGACAGATAAATAGCAACGTTACATGTATGATGCAAGACAGTAATTAACATCATTTAGGCCAAGTTAAGAAAAGAATGTTGTGAAACAAAATTCAAGCTGCGAACTAAATGGCATCTAGCCAAACAACATATTAGCACAAACAAACATCAACTGATTTATCACTGTAAAGGAACTTTGAAAAATAAATGTTTAACATAACAAGAATGACTGATGTAAGACCATTTCTTTAAAATATATTAATATGTTGGAAAATAAGTTTTTAAAAAAAATAAATATTAGAAAATGGCAATTTATACATGGCAAATACCTGAATAGGAGAATAACCACTAGGTGCTGGCATAGGAGCAGGAGTAGGCATAGACACTTGAGGTACTGGATAACCTCCATATGGGTCATATGGAGCAGATGGAGCCATATATCTAAATTTCAAAGCCCAAAAAAAAAAATCAAAAAAAGGAAGATACAGATTGACGCAATATGATGCACAAGATTTGCTAATTTACCCTGGGGTTCCATAAACTGGAGGTGGTGGCGGAGGGTGAAAAGGAGGAGTTGGATAGCTTGCATAATTATAGTCCCCACCAGTTCGCAGGCGTTTACTCTGGTCAACGGAGCTTGAGTTGGCCACTACACCTTAAAATAAGAGAATCATATGCATACATGTTCTATAATTTATAACTCAACAAATATATTTTAGGTTAAGCACATCACAAGGACAGAAAACAGATGAAAGGTATGAATATACTACATTTGAATGTTCACAAGCAAGCATATACAGACAAGAACATATAAAAAAAATATAAATTTATGAGATGTTACAAGGTGCTTGGTATATGTGAAATGAAAAGACCAAGGTGCAAAGATAACAGTTTCACCATCACAACTCATAGAAAATGATGCCATCCAATTGGAAGTTGCTTACATAAACTATATGATACTCAATGAAATCAATAAATAATAAAATAACTAATAAGTAATTGATTGTTTAACTTAAGAGACCTTATTGAGTTTGGGTAAGCTTACTCTTTAAATATGTACACCGACATGCTCATCAGTTTACCAGGCAGTCATCAGCATACTGTTGGTGTTATGCTTGTGTATGCTGATCTGTTCACTTATGATATCAAAATAACAGAAGTGGATGACCAGATGAGGCATGCAAGAACCTACCTAGATCTGACCAAATTCCACATATAATCATGACCATCACCAAAAGCATTAACTATCTAAGGTCTGGTTAGCACATCCTCCTTCACCATTGATTTCTAAACAAATACGACATCCTCTACCACTACGAGCTCTGCCAAATACTTTTGCATAACTCCATCTACATCAGGGCTTCCAAAACTCCTTCCCAGAAGTCCAAACCACCATAATAGAGACCTCCTTCGAATTCTATAACCTATGCTGATACCATTTTTTTACATTCACCGCCAAAACTGTACAACTACTATGTTTCTTCTATGGTTTCTAAGACTACTAAACGTGCATCCCATTTATTTTGTTTTTATCTATCTAACCTTTGTACCTTTATTAATACAACTTTCCCCTAAACTGTAAAACTGAGAATCATAAGAAATAAAGTTTTTTTTTTAAAAAAAAAAAGAGTAAATGTCAGAAAAAGAGACAATGTGCCACCCATTTCTTGATAGATTTTAGCCTGTCATATGTAAATCCTTTAGCAAAGGATTTTAGTGTACATGATTTTATGCTCCTCCTACGTCAGTCTCATAACCATATGCAGGATCGGGATCCTGGGTATTGAAGCAAACAAAACAAAACTAAATGACATCAAGTCGTGTGTTGAAGCAAAAGAACCAAAACTAAATGTCATCAAGTCATGTGTGTTGAAGCAAAAGAACCAAACCAAAACGAAATCAATCCTAATAAAGAAAACGATGTAACGAAGTCAACCAAGCACAGATAAATTTCTCACAATATGATTGAACACCATAGTTCTAATTTATATTGTACTTCTAATTGCTACTTTTGGGAAATCGCATTAGCAATTGTCTACTTCACCTTTCAATTGTTGAACATGACATAGCAAAGCATAAATAGCAGCAATCTTGTTAAGAACTCCAAGCATAGTCCACCAAAGTTATAAAACATCTAAAACTGCTAAGATATGACCACTGGTAGACCATCGAGTAGGAATTGTGTCACAATCATCTTTAATCACTCCTTTAATGACCAAGATACCATTTCAGACCCACAGATTTTCATCCTTTGCTGCTTCAAGAAATTTTAGCCCTTTTACCATAAAATCATTACTCACATGTCCAATTTTCTTCTAGAAGTGTAACTGCATCTCAACTGCACGGGACCATCCAAAAAATACATGTCAGCAAGTCTACCTTCAAAGCCACAAAGCACAATTTCACATTCTTCTGTTTGTACAAACCAACCACACCATGACATAAATGTTCAAATTTTTTTCTTCACAGGCAGCATCTTGCTTGCCATTCCACTAAGCTATAACAATTTGATTTTGTCCATTCCAATAAGCAATTTCTTAACAATCTAGTAAGGAATTGATGCAGACACATTAGATAAATTAGCAGCTGAATAGATACCGAAATACACTAAAAAGTTTTGACATCAAACAGGTTTAGTTGATCTCTCCCTCCCCCTAGTGATTAGCAAACTCCTACCCAAAATGAGAAACCGTAGGCAACAGGGTTACGCACCTCTCTTGACAAAGAGATTCTTCTTTGCCATCTCCGTGTGCAAGACAGAATTTGTTTCGGCATCAAAGACCAAGTCCTGAACACCAGAGCCGACATTAGCTCTTTCGGGTCCAAATATCCAAGCCAGAAGAGCAATAGAAACGACGACGATAGAGGGGCAATCACCTGAAGAGCGTTTTTTGCTGCCACGGCGTGCTGAGGAGAAGAGAAAAGGGCGAAACCCATGGGCTGCTCCCCTTTGAAGTTGATCTGAGATGCCTCGAAGCCCGGCAACCACCTTAAGAGATTGTGGAGCTCCCTCTCCTTCACATCCCCCGGGAGACCCGAGATAAAGATCGTCCGAACCTTCGATAGGAAAGAAAACCAAGAAATCGTCGGTGATTTATAGGAGACAAAGTGGGTTAGCGCCAAGAACGAGAGACGCAAGAGAAGGGAGGCCGTACCTCGTCGGGGGCGGAGCGATTAGGGTTTTCGACGTGAATGGGAGGGGCCGCCGCCGCCGCCTGCGCCTGCGGCGGTGGCACCCACTGCTGGTGGTACGGGTGTATGCCAGCGCTGGCCATAGCGGCGGAACCCTAACCCTACGGATTCTCTTCTGCCTCTTGTCGCAGGAGCTGGGAGAAGACGCTCGGCCTTTCGCTTCGCTTGGAAGCTAAAGCGCGGTAGGAGCTTCCCCTTCCTCATCTCGTATTTAAATACCCAAAGCGTGAACGAAGTGCGGTCAGTTGCCCCGCGGTAAGACTTGAACTTAGCGGGTGCTTGTTTGGAGGAATCGAGATCTGAAGCAGCCATCGGAATGGATGTACTTCATTTCAACCATTTAATTGACTGAAGATAGTCTGATTTTAATTTCAATTTTAAAAAAAATAAAAATAATTTAATCCATCTAAAACTTAATTTTTTCTTTCTCCTATAAATTTAAATTTCAATTCTAATTTAAATCATAATTTCAATCATAAATCAAATATTTTATTAAAATGATCATAGAAAGTCATGATTTTTATTGGGATGAATAATAAACTGCAATATAACGATCGCTAAGTAGGATTTTTATTTAAAAAAATATAAAATTTATTCCCTTCCAAGAGGAAAACTCAATCTCATGAAATTGACTAAGCCCAAATATTGAGAATCACTTATTAGAAATTCAAGTTCAAGGATTGATGTACATGAGAAAAAAATTTTATATAACCAAGTTTGTGAAGGTTCCAAACCCAAACATTAGGATTGAGGTTGATTGGGAGGCATCTTTTATCTCTTCAATAGTTGTGCAACATAAATAGATGTTTAAAAAATATTTAAAATAATTTTAAATTGACATATTTATATTTTTCTATCTTTCATTTCTCTCTCATACTGGTCTATCGCACTACTTTTCTACAACTAGTTATTTTTGTTGAATAATTTGCATCTAATATATGCTTATATGTCTGTATACTATCATAATTGGATTCTCAATAAATCAAAAGTAAAATAAATCACCATAAATAGTGACTACTACCGAAAAAATAAATAAAGGATATAAAGCTCGAATTTCATTTGATGCCCTTATCCAATATATCTCATTAATTTTTACTATATATTGATTGGGCATGATACACACAAAAGGACATTGAGTGATACCTTCCTCACCATTTCAAAACTAGGTTGAACGATCTATATTTTTTTCCCAATTTACCATCCTTTCTTTTTACTTGCAATGAATTAAAGTGATCAGCTTTAAGCATGATAAAAATATGGTTGGATAATGTTTTTAAAAAAAAGGCAAGAAAAGTACATGGGTCAGGTGATCATAAATAATGATTAAGATAGTTCAATAGTTCAGTGTTCACATGATATCCAACGGGATTGAGTAATTAGACATTAATTTTGCATGGATAACCAATGCAAAATGTGACTTCAATAATACACACACACGGAGAGAGATACCCATCATTCTTCAAACAAGCAAATATAACTTGAAATATATATTTTACAATCAAAAAATGACTACCATTTAAAGGCAATAATTCACTGTCCATTTTTATCATTGCCCTCTTGTTTTCACCTTAGCACATGGGTTTTTATATTTTATTAATCTATTGCGAACAAAATTCAACCAAAGACCTGTTTTGTCCAAACTCCTTTGCTAGTATCATGAGACTAAGCAGGGTTGTGACTTTGTACTTCATTTTCCATTAGTCAGTAGAAATGTTCCTGGTTATGTAAATGCACTCCC